>NW_017671455.1:165795-293646 GCF_001879085.1 Nicotiana attenuata | reverse complement strand
CTCACCTCCCCTGTGCTCTTATACACTTGATACTTGGAGATTCGAGGTCTGACCTCGAAGGTCTTTACTAAGATCTTTGCAAATTCAAGGTTCTACGGCCATCTCCGCCCTTGCTCCGGCGTACAATGGTGTTTTGAGCCTGGTTCTGACTTATCCGACTCAGATCGGACCTTTTCCAAGCCTTTCTCTTCTAGGTTCTTCTGAAACCCTGACTATTCGAGGTTCCCTCCGATTTTTCTTAGAATCTGTCACGTATCTATGCTCTACTTGGGTTTTTAAACGATTTCCCCAACTTTTCTTTCAAAATTACTTTTAAAATCACTTCTTTTCGATTTAGGGTTTTCTGAAATGCTTATGACTTTTCTTCCCCTTTTCCTTGTGTGTATTTGTTTGCTACTGCTTTCATATGTTTCCTTTTACCATGCATGTTCTTCTATGCTTCTATATTTTTTGTTTTCCTACTGTGTTTCTATACCATGCTCACATGTTTATCTCACTATGTTTTCCTATATGCTCTTTTGCTATACTTTTCCAGTGTTCTTGTGTTCTCCTACTGTATTTCTTTTACTAAGTTCTTAAGTCTCTTTGTTTGCCTTCCGCTGAACCATGTTGAGTTTCTAAAAGAGACCTTCTTAAAACAGGTTTTTTCTACTGTGTTCTTGGATGTTTTAGTATTTCTCTCTTCTGAACCTTGGTTAAGTTCTTCTACTATATCTTCTACTGTGTTTACTGTTTTCTCTTCTAAGTCATTATTTAAATTTGATTAAATCTATTATTACTAATAAAATTATCATTATCCATATTGGTTTGTGTCAAAACCTTTTTCCTCTCTTCTAAAAGGTGATTTTCCATATGAGAGGTAGATTAATCAAAAGTCGATTTTGGATGGGTAATGACAGGAGGATTTTGATTGTTAGAAGGATTATTTTTTTGTTATAATGGAGTGTTTGGGTAAACAAGAACTTACCTGTTCTTTGCATTGAATAGTTTAACCGGATAAAACCTGGACTTTGGTTGCCATTTGCATGGATGTTAGGCATTTTATTAGGAGTTTTT
The DNA here is from genome assembly GCF_001879085.1 of Nicotiana attenuata. Classification (NCBI taxonomy): domain Eukaryota; kingdom Viridiplantae; phylum Streptophyta; class Magnoliopsida; order Solanales; family Solanaceae; genus Nicotiana; species Nicotiana attenuata. Next base: position 292,590 of record NW_017671455.1, on the reverse strand, counting down.
TTTGCCTTGATTCTTCTTTCTTATTGAAGGAGACAATTTTCCATTCAGAATCACAAGCTTCTTGTGGAGCTACTTGTTGACGTTCTTGTCCTGCACGTGAGATCCAAGTTTTGCATCTGATATAGTTGCATTGTCTTAGTTGTTGATACCCAATTTTTTCCTGTATATTTTTATATGCAAAATAATTTCAAAAAAGTATATATATCCATTATATAAGTGTGTCCAAATATTTTTTCTAATTTTTAAAGATTTTTAAAAAACAAACCATTATTGCCCTATTTTAACAGTACAAAACTAATAATTATTCCCAAAATTATCATTTTGGTGATTCACTTATTTATCCTCATATTTATACTAAAATATAGCTAAGGTAATTTTCATATATTTTTACAAATTTATTTTGGTATTTTAAAAGCTAAATTGCGTATAATTGCAATTTTAGCCTATTTTAAGATTTAATAGTATTTTACAATTATGAAGTTGGTTCCAACATTTTTAAATTAATATTTATATATTATTAATCGATTTAGCACCGTAATTTAATTTCAGAATTCATTTTTACTATTTTTATAAAATAAAAAGGGAAAAGTGGCTATTTAAAGTCTGGCCCCATTTTGTTTCAATGTAGCCCAAACTAATTCCCCAATTAACCCAATTTTAGACCCCAAACGGACCGGCCCAATTTCTAAATTACCTGCCCCTGACCCAGCTAATCTAACCCGCCCGGCCTCCCCTTTCGATCCAGGCCGTTGATCATTTTGATCAACGGCCACAATCATTCCTTTCCTTTTTAATTTTACAAACACCTAACCCTAAAATTCATTTTCCATTAACCCGCCGCTCTGAAATCCTTTCCTCTCTCAGACTCTCTCGAAACCTAGCCCCTCTCACCGTCTTCTACCGTGAACTCACCGAGATCCATTGGCTTCCCAGGTCCATGAAACCCCTACGCATTTATCCAGTTACCAGCATCATCTTTGAAGAAAGTAATTTTGTTTCTTCTTTTTCTATTGGTGGCAGAGATGTGGAAGAATTTAGTATTGGTGTCGCCATCATTAAGCCACATTATCCTGGAACTAAGTTTCCAGTAGTCTTCTTCTATCTTTAGGATATCATTGAACTCATGTTGAAGATCTAATTCTAAATTTTTTAGGAAAGAGCTGGTAGCATAGCTGTTAGAAGCTTGGATGCCTTGTAGTCTAGCTAAGAGTTTTCTCTTCCTTCCCATGATATTGCCAAAAGTGTTGTCCTTCCAAGGTTTAACATTATCTATAAAATTAGATCTAGCCTTAAAGTAGTCACTGTTATTCCAGGAGTTTGTAACAACAGATTGGAACTCCGGATGTTTACACCAAAAGGTTTCCAACCTAAAGGGGACCTTATGAGGAGTTCTATTTCTAGGAATTAATTCAACTAGGATAGGATTGTGATCAGAGTGGGTTCTGGGAAGATGGATAATAGAGCTTTTAGGAAAAAGTTCTAACCATTCTTCATTTCCAAAAACTTTATCAAGTCTTTCTAAAATAAGGCTCTTATTACTATGTCTATTATTGGTCCAAGTGTATTTGCTTCCCTTGAAACCTAGGTCAACTAGGTTGCAATTATTAATTCTAGACCAAATATGTTTAGTTCTACTATCCTTGATGGGTTTACCTCCAAATTTCTCACTAGCAGTTAAAATATCATTAAAATCACCACCTACTAGCTAAGGTCCTTTATAAGTATTACTAATATTTTCTAGGTTATCCCACATGTATTTCTAGAATGAATATTGGTACTAGCATAAATTGAAGTAAAGAGCCAAGGTTTACGTAAAGGATGTACCTCTATAGTTGCATGGATCTCCTGACCTCTTCTAACAGCATCTTGGACGTTGATTATATCATCCCTCCACATCATAACCATACCACCTGACTGCCTCTCCGAAGGAACTTCTATCATCTCAGTGAAACCAAATTCGCTGAGCATGGCAGCATGGTTGATCATCCTTGTTTCTAGCAAAGTAACCAAGCTCGGCCTATGAGTGTCTATCATCTCCCTAAAGTTTCTCCTAAAGTTGTCATTGTTTCCTCCCCGAATATTCCATAGTATGAAATTAGTAGACTGATTTGTGGCTAAGTCAGTGTTGTTCATTTTCCCATTCTCCCTTATTCCCCCCGCTTGGACAGGGTTCCTCCTCATTGATGGAACTAGGATCATAGCTTTGTTTGCCACAATAGGGTCGTGTAGAGGGCGGATATCCATCGAGCACTTGTATAGGGCTAACGGGCAACTGAGAACATGCCTCTTCTCATGCCTCTCCGTGAATAGAAAGATTTTTATTCCATCTAGGTTTGAGAGTTCTAGGGTTGTCACTAAGTGAAGATTGAGGGGGACATCGTCCTCCTCCATCTCTACCTCCACTGGCCCTGGTATGTGGTCTTCTTGTTGTTGTGGTGGGGGTACTGGTGGTGGTTTGGGGGGTTACCATCCCTTGGTTCCCTAGATTGACATCCCAAGGGAGAAATATGGGGTTTAGGTGGGTGTACATCTCCGTTGGAAAGAAAGGGAGGTCCAGTGGAGCATTTAGAGGGTGCATGGGGTTGAATTGAGGAGGCATATTCCATTGCTCTCTCATTGTTATGGCCATTTGAGGATTCAACGATGGTGCCATGGGATGAATGACATTGTTGAGCCATACTTAGTTTAGATAGATGTTCATTGCCAATCTCACCCCCTCCGTGATAAGTTGAGCTTGGTATTCATTGTTGTGCAAGATCACCATGGCTTCTTGGCCGTTGATCGGCACTGTGAATGAGAGTGCATGGCCCATGAGCCCTAACTCCATCCAACTCGAGGGTTGGTAATCTTGTGCTTGGGGGGGGGGGGGGGAGGGGGAGGGGGGGGAGGGGGGGTTTGAGCATAAATTAATTTGGGGTTGTTCTTGGGGATGGAGGGGGGGAATGTTTTCCATTTGGAGAGGGTGACGTTGTCTCAAGATTTGAACTAGTCGAGTTCTTCTCCTTAGGGTTGATGGAACTCTTGGCATTTTGGTTAAGACAAGTTGAATTAAATGCACTAGAAATTGGCGTGGGATGTTGGATAGGAGGAGAGGTTAGCCGATTGGGTGGGGAGATGATGATTGCTTCATTTTTGTCAATGGCCTTTGGTTGTCCTAGGTCACTTTTAAAAGAACACTTAAAGGCTTGGATTGGATTACCCATGTGAATGTCCATTTGACAACTTTCTTCTATGGCCTTTGCCATTTGGCCAACATGCATGGATGGGGAGATTTTGGAAGATTTTTTAGATAAAGGAAGATTTTGGATAGATTTCGTGTTAAGGAGGGGGTTTGGGGCAGTAGGGGTATGATTAGTGATAGGGGTAGATTCGTCCATACAAGAGTCATTTTGCATGGCATTGGATTTCACTAAGGAGTTGGCAATGTGGGGTGCCACGTTGGAGTCTTGCATGCAAGTATCTTGTGTGTCAAGATCCAAGTCATTATTTAATTGATTAAATCTATTATTACTAATAAAATTATCATTATCCATATTGGTTTGTGTCAAAACCTTTTGCCTCTCTTCTAAAAGGTGATTTTCCATATGAGAGGTAGATTAATCAAAAGTCGATTTTGGATGGGTAATGACAGGAGGATTTTGATTGTTAGAAGGATTATTTTTTGTTTTATAATGGAGTGTTTGGGTAAACAAGAACTTACCTGTCTTTGCATTGAATAGTTTAACCGGAATACCTGGACTTTGGTTGCCATTTGCATGGATGTTAGGCATTTTATTAGGAGTTTTTTTGCCTTGATTCTTCTTCTTATTGAAGGAGACAATTTTCCATTCAGAATCACAAGCTTCTTGTGGAGCTACTTGTTGACGTTCTTGTCCTGCATGGTGAGGATCCAAGTTTTGCATCTTGATATAGTTGCATTGTCTTAGTTGTTGATACCCAATTTTTTCCTGTATATTTTTATATGCAAAATAATTTCAAAAAAGTATATATATCCATATATAAGTGTGTCCAAATATTTTTTCTAATTTTTAAAGATTTTTAAAAAACCCATTTATTGCCCTATTTTAACAGTACAAAACTAATAATTATTCCCAAAATTATCATTTTGGTGATTCACTTATTTATCCTCATATTTATACTAAAATATAGCTAAGGTAATTTTCATATATTTTTACAAATTTATTTGGTATTTTAAAAGCTAAATTGCGTATAATTGCAATTTTAGCCTATTTTAAGATTTAATAGTATTTTACAATTATGAAGTTGGTTCCAATATTTTTTAAATTAATATTTATATATTATTAATCTATTTAGCACCTTAATTTATTTTCAGAATTCATTTTTACTATTTTTATAAAATAAAAAGGGGAAAAGTGGCTATTTAAAGTCTGGCCCCATTTTGTTTCAATTGTAGCCCAAATTAATTCCCCCAATTAACCCAATTTCAGACCCCAAATGACCGGCCCAATTTCTAAATTACCCGCCCCTGACCCAGCTAATCTAACCCGCCCGGCCTCCCCTTTCGATCCAGGCCGTTGATCATTTTGATCAACGGCCACAATCATTCCTTTCCTTTTTAATTTTACAAACACCTAACCCTAAAATCATTTCCCCTTAACCTACCGGCTCTGAAATCCTTTCCTCTCTCAGACTCTCTCGAAACCCTAGCCCCTCTCACCGTCTTCTACCTTAAACTCACCGGGATCCATGGCTTCCCAGGCCATGAGAACCCCACGCTCACCTCCCTGTGCTCTTATACACTTGATACTTGGAGATTCGAGGTCTGACCTCGAAGGTCTTCACTCAGATCTTTGCAAATTCATGGTTCTACGGCCATCTCCGGCCTTGCTCCGGCGTACAATGGCATTTTGAGCCTGGTTCTGACTTATCCGACTCAGATCGGACCTTTTCCAAGCCTTTCTCATTCTAGGGTTCTTCTGAAACCCTGACTATTCGAGGTTCCCTCCGATTTTTCTTGGATTTTTCACGTATCTATGCTCTACTTGGGTTTTTAAACTATTTCCCCAACTTTTCTTTCAAAATTACTTTTAAAATCACTTCTTTTCGATTTAGGGTTTTCTGAAATGCTTATGACTTTTCTTCCCCTTTTCCTTGCGTGTATTTGTTTGCTACTGCTTTCATATGTTTCCTTTTACCACGCATGTTCTTCTGTGCTTCTATATTTTTTGTTTTCCTACTGTGTTTCTATACCATGCTCACATGTTTATCTCACTATGTTTTCCTATATGCTCTTTTGCTATACTTTTCCAGTGTTCTTGTGTTCTCCTACTGTATTTCTTTTACTAAGTTCTTAAGTCTCTTTGTTTGCCTTCTGCTGAACCATGTTGAGTGTCTAAAAAGACCTTCTTAAAATAGGTTTTTCTACTGCGTTCTTAGGTGTTCTAGTATTTCTCTCTTCTGAACCTTAGTTAAGTTATTCTACTATATCTTCTACTCTGTTTACTGTTTTCTCTTCTACTGAACCCTGTTTAAGTCCCTTCTGAAAGGTTTCTCTTAAACATGTTTCTTCTACTATCATGTTGTTCTCTCATTGTGCTTTGAGTTAGTTCCTTCACTCTGTTTGCTTTGAATTTTTCTATTATATTTGCTTGTCTTTTCATGAGATTCTGAAAAGAAATCTCTGAGCCTGTTGCCTCCTCATCTCTGTATTTGACTCGAGGTGGAAACCCTAGAATTTGGGGGTTCCGTGGAGTTTGGTCATGTGATTGAACTAGGGTTCTGTTTGAGAACCCTTGACTCTTTCAGACTAATCTCTGAGCCTACAAACTGAGTTTGGACTCCCTTATTTTCATGTAATTCTGACTTCTATGGAGTTTTCACTAGCCTTACAAGGGCACGACAAATTTCTTCATGTTTTAACGTGTCTGTATGCCTTTATATGTGATGAATCTTTCTTCAAAAAAAGGGTTTTCCAACTTGTGATTTATTCAGAATTCCTTTTAATAAGTCTAATTGATTGTTACTGTTTTTTCTTAAGTTAAAATCTTTCCATCTTTCTGACTTGGTTCATTCATATAAAATTTTCGACTTATGATTTCTTGGCTGTCAATTGATTTCCTTTCCTTAAATTGTACAACCGTGTACTGTCAAGACCTTGTCCTTATATAAACCTCTATGTATTTACCCCTCTTGTACTGCTTTGAAAAGTGTTTGATTAATCTCTTTCCTTAATTAGTTTTACTCGTTTGAAATCAGAATCCCTTAATTAAAGGGAAACCTTGTGTAATTGATTTTCAAACTATTTTCTTACCTATTTCTGCTTGCTTTCTACGCTATGAAAGGGGCACGACCCTTTTACACTTTCGACACACACACACACTTCAGACTTCACACTTACAATCTCACAAAACTCATACTTGAAGTATTCTTGCTTTTTTTCTACACTTTGGCTTTACAAGACTACTGCTTTCTTTTGCTTGTTTCCTTGAGACTGGTATGTTCTAGTTTTATAAAACATCATCCCAATGTGTTTACATGCAACATTTACATCCATGTCTACTTTACTGTTTATATGGAGTTAAATGTCAACTAGCATGTTAATTTCCTTTCATCTGTTTCTGCTGTGAATCCCTGCACCTCTGTTTCCCTCTATGTGCTTTGAGTTGTAGTTCAGAACATGGCAATATGCAAGTTATTGTTCATGTTTGGACTTGATCCCTTTGGGGATCCTAACTCCCAAAACAATGTGTTCTAACAGGCTGGTGGGGTGTGCCAGCATTTCCTATTGCTAGGTATGCCCACTAGCCTGTCTTTGCCACTTCCCTTTTTCCCTTTTAGAATTCCCTCTCTGCACTTACACTCACTCTTAGCTTCTATGTTCTGCCCCCCCTCCTGTGAGCCTTGCCTTGGGACCTTGAGCTCCCTCTGAACTTGGACACTTGAGGGCAGGCCCTTCCACACTGCACTATGACTCAATCCTGCAATGTATTTGGGTGTGAGCACTGCCCGGAGTCCATTTGAGGCTCTTAGGAAACTCTGACACACCCCAAATGAGAGAAAGGCTTTTGAAATCAGATCTTTGGAGTTGGTTCATCTCATGTTTCAGATAAGGAGCCTGAATTAGGCTCCCCTTGGTTGTACTTTTAATTTCTGATGTAATTTTGCTTTTCTTATTCCATTCTGGGTTGTAATAACTTTGTAATAAACTTTCGGGGATGTTTAGTGAAAAGGGAGGGGTGAATATGCATGAAAAGGGTAGATAACTTGCCTATAGGAATCTCTAATTTCAGTGTCTTTCATATAGTTACCATGCCTATAAGATTTCTGCACTTTCGTATAGTTACCATGCCTATAAGATTTCTGCACTTTCATATAGTTACCATGCCTATAAGATTTATGCATTTTCATGTAGTTATCATGCCTATAAGATTCCTGTATCTCATTTAGCTATCATGTCTATAAGAAACTCTGCATTCTCATTTAGATACCATAACTATAGGGATTCTGCACTTTCATGTAGATAGCTTCTGCACACGCACGTAGAGAATATGCCTATAGGTCATTTCTGATTCTTGCATACCCGCTTTTCACTAGGCAAACGTGTTTATAGGCCTTAAGTAAAACAATGCAACACCTAGATATCATGTTACAGGATTTCTGCACTCTTCTATGTCTATGACAATGTTCTAAGTTGGCAAACACATAGAAAGCATGCCTATAGGGGCTCTAACTCAAATCTGAATAGCCTCACTCGCTTATGAGTCTAAAATTAGCAGTAATAATGCGTTACCAACAGCAGAGCTCGTGTTTACTAAAATTCGTTTTAACGGGCAACTTCCCTTTAAATCAGCATGTAATCAGTTCATTTTCTTATTTTTGAAATCTGTAGACATCATGCCTATAGGTTTCCGTCTATCACTTAGGCAAGCCTTAGGGTAAAACTTATAAACTGCAACAGTTTTTATTAACTACAACCAGTGGGCAGGTCTAACTCGGACTTCTTATCTGAAAATATGTGATAAATCAACCTGCTTTAACTCTTAAGTTTAATCAGACCCTAATCAGTACGTGTAAGACATACTAAACTATATGCTTCTCTTTTGTTTTAAGGAGGTTTGTTTGAGCCTTTCTATCTGTTACGTGCTTCTCCCCATATTTGCTACATATGTACTTTGATTGTCGCCTTAGAATTTTGTCTTTTGAAACTATGAAGCCTCATACCCCTTCCCTGTAGGATTAGTAGTCCAAATACCTCCGGGACTAATAGGATTGGGGCGGGTAATAGCATGCAATAAACGAGACCATTCCGCGTTTAATACCTTAACGGGTGGGAAATGGTAGATATGGATATGATGACCAGTCGATAACACCACGTGTATAAGTGGTTACCGGATGTTGTGTGGGGTGATCCATATTATTTATAAACCTAGGATCCCCCCCCCCCCCCCCCCCGTCTTTTGCTTGTTTATTTTCAAATTTCTAAAACTATTTTTTCTCTCAAAATTCAGCTTTTCTTTCGTTTCTTTTCACTCCATCTATTTGCAACCTTTATGTGAAAATCCCCTCTTATTTGAAGCCTTATTTGTCTATATGTTATTTGTACCCTAAAGTCACAACAATAGCTTGGCCGGGAACCACACTAGTGGATTCTGAGGGGTGCCTAACACCTTCCCCTTGGAATAATTTCAAGCCCTTACCCAATCTCTGGTTATCCAAACAAAACCCTTCTTAGTGTCCTAATGCACTTTAATCATTAGGAGCGACTCTTCACTTCTCTTAAACCCAATTTCCAAAAGGGAACAAGTTGTCCTCCCAAATGTCATAAACCCGATTTCGCGAGAAAAAGGGGGCATCAACATTAGTGTGTGACCAAAACGGCCACAATTTTTGCAAAGAAAATCCTCCCCTTCATAGAGTATATCTTGCTTGTGGTCTCCAACAAATAGGAAAGGTTGAACTGGAATTTTCAAGGGAATTTCAACACAAATTCTTGCATAACGACCTCTTAGGGTAGTTGAGGTGCATGTGTCAATTTTTAGAAGGCGTCCTATCGCATTACCAATTTTTGCTAGGATTCTCCCATCATAGAATTCAATTGGTAATTGGGGCAGCCTTACCCAAACTGCTGAGGAAGTTAGTTTTTCATTTCTCGCCACAAAGTTTGGTTTCTATTTGGAGATAGATAGGAAATGACCATTTATGAACCATGGTCCTAGGTGAATAGCTTTATCCATATTTTCTTTCTTTGTGAACTTGATTATGTACTAGTCCTCACCAAGATCAATTAAAGAGAATTCCTCCGTTGGTTTCCATAGATCTTGGATCTTCTTCTTTAGGTAATGGTGTAGCATACGTTTCCCTACTAACTTGATTATAATAGAGAATATCCATGGCTCATAGATACGTTGTTTATCTTCCAATGAAAGAGAGATTTGTATAGCTTCAGCTAGATTAGTCCCTTGATCACTCACTATTTTTGTGTCTTCCCCTGTCTTTGTTGGTTCAAGCACCTCATCATAATCTATGGAAGGAGTAAAAATTGTTAGGTTAGATTTCAATAGTTGATCCTTAAAGGATATTGGTCTTTCCAGATTGTTTGGTAAGGGAGGGTGTTGGATTAAATCTGGTGGTTTTGGAGGGATGGTCTCTTGCCTCTCAAAAGGTTGGGAATGCATCCTAGAGAGAAGGTGGAGTTTCTCACTCTAAGCAATGTCTACATTTGAGTTTAACCTTCTCTCCCTCTCCGGATTTGTTAACCACCATCTCCAAAATAAAAATCCGCCAAAAAGGCCTTCCCATTGACTTACCTACTTGGTCCCTCATCACTAAAGGAATCTTTACCACATCCTCTTGTTATACTCTGCTAGAATCTCCGAAGAACTCTAACCCTGACTTCGAATGGATCTGGCATTTGGAGTGCCCCAATAAAATCAGATTTTTCCTATGGCAATGTCTTCACAGTCGAATCCCTTGCAGGAAGTACCTTTCACAGATTGGACTAAACATTGATTCGAATTGTCCCATCTCCAAAAACCCTATTGAATAGTCGATTGAGCATATCTTCCTGGATTGCAGAGCTGCCAGTAATCTCTGGAGGGAACTGCAAGGAACTCATCCAATAAACAGAAGTGGGAAGCACTGGCTTATCCAAATAAGGTTCTTCAACATTCCTATAAAACATAACTAAACTGGAAAAACTTCTTTCCCTTCATCATCTGGCATATCTGGATAAATAGAAACAGTAATAACATCAACAACACGGCCAACAAATTAAGGGGTTCCCAAATCATGCAAAAGGCCGTGGAATTTAAACTATTCACGGAAAAATCCTTTATTAATCCTCCCAAATCCCTTATAAAAATTAACTGGTTCAAACCCCCTAGGGGGTGGTACAAACTGAATGTGGATGCCAGTTTTCATAGCTATGACAAAAATTGTGGTTTAGGCGGTGTTTTTAGAAATGCAACAGGCTCTTTATCTAATACTCAGGTTTCAAAGACAATAAATTTTAGTTTTTCTCAATCACTCAAGATTTGGTTTCCAAAAGAATACAACTTTCATTCAAAATCCGTTAGCATAGTTGGCCGAAAAAATTACCTGACAACATTAACAGATATTGGGTGGAAAAATTCCTTGACCAAGTTTTTTTATTTTTGTCTCAGTCAATCTTCAACCTCTTTTATTCATCTCTCACCCTAGCTTTCTTTCTCTTGGCATCTTTGCCAAATTCCGTTATCATCATTATTCAATCAAGATGAAACTCAAGATTTTGGTATGAACTGTGAAGTGCTACAGTGACCAGAGAAATGAAAATTTAGGAAAGGGATTACAGAAAAAAGTGAAAACGGAAGGAAAATAGAAAAAATTTAAGAGTGGAAAATGTAAAATTAAATGATGACATGGCAACAACGTGGCAAAATTATAGGGTGAATGTAAATCACCTCCCACCATGCAACTGGTTGTATATACGTAAAGGGGTATTAGTTTCACTCTAAATAAGAATAAGGGGTACATTAACACTCGTAGAATTTGTTCAATCGAATTTTTCGTACACGTTTAGGGGGAATTTTATATATTTTGCCTTTAATTTAAGTTATTTGCATTGATAGTATAATTTTTTTTGCACTATCAGCATAATTTAAACATGTGTTACTAGTCTTTCGAGTTATCAATAATGCTTATTGTAAAAAGTTACATGTAATAAACGTTTAAGCCAGCACATGATTGTGTAAATATTTCTACAATATTGCTGCATTGAACTTAATTAAACTCTACTTACTATAGACAATTACTTGTAATTAGATTATATGTAACACATAGTGTTTGTGAAATTTTTTTTACACTGTTAGAATTATAAGATAAATCCTTTACTTAAACATGTAATCTACCTTGTGCAGACGTGTTTAACAACTTTAAGGGAGAGAATGGATCTTTTCTAAAGGAATTAAGGCAAGATTTAAAGGGGTTGATGGCCTTGCATGAAGCCGCTCATCTCAGTATTAAAAGGGAAGGCATACTAGATGAAGCTGCTCAATTTAGTGGCGAGCGTCTAAATGAATATCAATCCGTACTGGCTCGTCAAACATTGCAATATCCTATCCACAAAAACTTGCCAAGGTATTTCTTAAGGGGCTCTCTGGAAATATTCCACGTGGGAGATGAATGGGAATCTATACTCAAAGATCTCGCATTAATCGAATTTGATAATCTGCAATGCATTTACAAAGAAGAAATACGTCAAGTTCTGAAGTAAGTTGTTGTTCTTTATGTTTCTTTCCCATTTCTTTAACTATATATCTTCTCGTAAACGGATCTTCTCGTCAAGTTCCATGGGAGCTGTGTCGGGTCCACCAATGTCCAGGGAACGAATGGAGCTAGTTAAACCAATCTCTCTCTTGTCTGCTTAGTCGATGCTATTTATGATATTTATGGTACACTCGACGAACTCGTTCTGTTCATAGAAGCTGTCAACAGGTAGGTACATCTGAAAACAATATATCTCACCAACAAGGTTGTGGTGGAGTGGTAAGTACTCCTTCATCATTAACCAGAGGTCTCGAGTTCGAGCCCCCTGGGTATGGAGTCGCCTTTGTTAGGGAGCTCTTTACCCCCAATGTTTAGTCGGGCCTCAACGTGGGTACCGGAAACCGGATGAGAAACCAAAAAAAAGAAAACAATATATCTCTAATGTCCGTTTGTTTAGATTAATTAACAACATTTCATTTAGTCAATAAATTTTATTTAAAAGATAAACAAAAAATATTTTGCGAATTTATTTTCATTTTTCCTCTATTTTTCTCCTTGTGTTAGATGGGAAATCTCTGTTGTCGAGCAACTGCCGAACTACATGAGGATGTGCTAGAATAGCAGCCGAAACTCTCCAGGCCCAACAGTTTCTGACGAAGAGATAGACCCAAGCCATATTACTTGATACATTATGTCTTGTAATATTTAGAAAATAGAAGTTTCAAAGTTTTCTTGAAAAATTTCATTTGATTTGGTGTTCGATTCCTAGTTCTAGGTGTTATTTTGGTGATTCGATCGCGCGAGCAAGTTCGTATGATGTTTTTAGACTTGTGTGCATGTTTGGTTTGGAGCCCCGAGGGCTCAGGTTAGTTTCCGATGGGCTACGGAGTGAAATTTGGACTTTGAACACTGCTGGTGTGCTTCAGTTTTGTTGCAGGCCTCAGACCTCGCAATTGCGAGGTCAGGCTTCTCATTTGCGGCCACTGATGGATTTGCATTTGCGAAGAGTAGTTGGGAGGCCAGAGTTCGCATTTGCGAACAATTACTCGCATTTGCGAAGTGGGAATGGGGGAGGCAGTGATCGCAAATGCGATCAATTGGTCGCATTTGTGGAGATCATAGTTCGCATTTGCGAACCGTTCATCGCATTTACGATGATATCAGAAATGTGAAGAGCTTCGCATTTGTGACGGTTTCTTTGCATTTGCGGGGTTCGCAGGTCGCAAATGCGACATCTGCAACTGATCAAAATGGGACTTAGATGAGATTTTTGATTCTTTCTTCAAATTTTCAAACTTAGAAACCCTAGAGGCGATGTGTCAAAGGACTCTTCTTCCCCAAATCATTGGTAAGTGATTCTAAACTAGTTTCTTTCGATCTTTCACTATTTTTCCTAAGATTTTAACCTAAAATCTAGAGTTTCATGGTGGAATTGAGGGTTTTGGGTAAAATTAGGGATTTCTGAAAAATAGGAATTTAGACCTCAAATTGAGGTCGGATTCCAAAAAAATTACATAATCGGCTTGGGGGTGATGGATAATCGGGTTTTGATCCGAATTTCGGGTTTGGACTAGGCGGGCCCACGTGTTGACTTTGTTGACTTTTTCAATAATGACCTAAATTGAATTCTTTACAATCGTGAATAGTTCCTACGGCTTAATTTGAATCGTTTGGTTGGTAATTTGCTAGATTCTTGTCATGACCCCAAAACCAACCCAGTCGTGATGGCGCCTATCATGAAACTAGGCCAAGCGACACATTCCTAAAATAGTTCAACATTTCATTAAAACTTAAATAATAACCTTTTTCAACTTAAATTTCCATAAAATATGAAGTCAAAGAAACCAAAATGCGGAAATAAAAGCCCAACCTCGGGTGTCACTAAGTCATGAGCAATACTACAATTGTTGCCAAACAAAACAAGACCAAAATAGTCTGAAAGTAGCCAAAGTATACTAGAAGGAAGATAAAGAAGGAGAAAGGCGGGACTGCGATCGCTAGGTAGCTACCTCGCTATCTCCGGTGATAATCCGCGACTGGAATAGTCAACAGCCGCTAATGTGACCTAGATACCTGGATCTGCACACAAGGTGCAGGGGTAACGTGAGTATACCAACTCAGTAAGTAACAAGTCCAAACTATGGACTCATAGGTAGTGACGAACTAAACCTCAGTAATTATAACACAGTTAAATTGTATAGTAACGTGGGCATGCTAGCAATTCAATTATTTAACTCAACTGTAAAGTAAGTACCAGTCCGAACAATGTGAAGTATAAAGCTCAGCAAATCTCTACATGTCAATTCCAAAAATGTATGAAAATGCACCGTGTGCTCCCAGTCTCAAGTTCTCAACCACTCGGTACCGCATATGGCCATCCGGCCCAGGGAAATCCATCCCAGAACATATACAACACTGACTGCAAGTCAACCGGTACCTAGGAATAAGGGTAATCCAACCCTGAGGAGAAATCCATCTCCAGGTATCAATACTTCGGACAAATCCATGCCTAGGGAAATCTATCCCTCAAAATATCATCTGTGCTCACTATGGGTGTGTTATAGACTCCAGAGGGGCTCCTATAGCCCAAGCGCTATCATAATCATCAACGTATCCACTGCGGCGGGCAGCCCGATCCCATAACCGTCGCTCATAATCAGGCTCTCGGCCTCACTCAGTCATCACTCTCCAGTCTCACACACATGGGCTCGCAATGCCATGAAACTAGCCCGAAATAATGATATGATGTGCCAAATAACAACAACCAAGACTGAGACACGATATGATATGCATGAACAACACTGCGTACACAATATCAATGAAACTAATGAGATGACAGCAAGAAACGACCACTCGGGTCTCAACAGTATCGGCGTGAAGCCCTAACATGGTAATTAGCATGATTTACAGCTCATTAACTTAATCACATAATCATAACACAGATATAACCAAGAAAAAGTCACTAAGCGGTGGAATGAGCCAAGCCACAATTCTCACGGTGCACGCCCACACGCCTATCACTTGGAATTTGCGTCACCTCAATATTTAATCACATAACACATAGTTCGGGGTTTCGAACCCTCAGAACCAAGTTTGGAAGCGTTACTTACCTCAAACCAAGCCAAATTCTACTTCGCTACGCCTTTTCCTCTAGAACCGGCCTCCAAACGTCCCGAATCTAACCAAAAGGAATACAATGTGATCAATATGGGCTAAGGAATCAATTCCAAATGAAAAACTATCAATTCAAACTAAAATCACGAAATCTACCTAAACCCGGCCCCCGAGCCCACGTCTCGGAATCCGACAAAAACCACAAAACTAGAAACTCCTTCTACTCACGAGTCCATACATACAAGATTATCAAAATCCGACTCCATTTGACCCCTCAGATCCTCAATCAAAACTCTCCAAAACTCAAGCCCTAGACCCTTCAACTTCACCCCAAGTTCCCACTAATTCCAAGATTAAACAGTAGGAAAATCATCACAACCACAAATAATAAAGCCCAAGTAGCTTACCTCACTGATACCCCTCGATTTCCTCTTGAAAATCACCGCCGAAAGCTCAAAACCCGGCCAACAATGGTGAAGAATGGGCAAAAATTCGCGAAGGACACTTTTTATACATTCTACCCAGCACTTTTGCATCTGGGGTCACATTCACGCACCTGTAGGACCGCACATGCGGTCCAAATGCCGTATTTGCGCATTTCACTTAAATCCCCAGCTTCCGCACCTGCGCTCCGAGCCTCCCACCTGTAGGCTCGCAGATGTGGTCCAACTTCCGCTCCTGCAGTCCTTCTCCGCTTCTGCGAGCCTCAATCCGCAGGTGCGGAAATAATAGAAGCAACAGCTTCAGCTATTCAAGCCAATTTCCAACTCTTCCGCTAACCATCCGAATTCATCCCGAGGCCCTCGGGACCTCAACCAAAAATACCAACAAGTCATATACCACCATTCAAGCTTATTAAAACCTTCGGAATACTCCAAACAACATCAAAACACCAAATCACCCTCGGATTCAAGTCTAAGAACTTCTAAACTTTCGAATTCCGCAAATGATGCCGAAACCTATCAAACCTCGTCCGAATGAACTGAAATTTTGCACGCACGTCACAAATGACACTACGGACCTACTCCAATTTCTAGAATTTCATTCCGACCCCAAATATCAAAATTTCCATTGCCGATCGAGAAACGCCAAATTCTCAATTTTGCCAATTCAAGCCTAAACCTATCACAGACCTCCAATTTACATTCCGAACACGCTCCTAAGTCTAAAATCACCTATCGGAGCTATCCGAACCATAAAAATCCCAATCCGAGTTTGTTTACTCATAGGTCAATATCCGGTTGACTTTTCCAGCTTGAACTCCTAAATAAGAGACTAAGTGTCTCATTTCTCTCTAAAACCACTCCGAACCCGAACCAACCAACCCTATACCACACAATACAGCTGAAAAACTCGTAAAGAAGCAAAAATGGGGGAAACGGGGCTATAACTCATGAAACGACCGGCCGGATCGTTACAATTCTATTGGTTCGGAGGCTTGTTTGAATGGCAAAGCCGTGGTTGAGCTTTGAGTTTGGTCTTTGGAGCAAGGTAAGTGTCGTGGTTAACTTTGAATTGAGGGATTAGGACTTATTTTTCTTTTTACTACGTGTTTAGATGTTGAGTACAACGTATATGTGGGGTGACGAGTACTTATGCGTTGTTGTCGGGTTATAGCATGCAGGTGGGACTTGTTCTCCTCGATCATATTATCTATGATTAGACTAGTTAATTGTTAAATTTATCGTCCTTATTGTGTTTATGAGTTTTGGTGATAAATGAATATTGATTCCGAATTGAGATTGGTATTCCCTGTTATTACTTGTTCATTGTTATGTGGTAAGGGAGAGTGTTAATGCACGAACAGTGATTCCGTGCCATATTGTGAGTGTTAATGCACGAAGGTTGATGCCGTGTCACATTATGAGAGTTAATGCACGAAGGGTGATGTCGTGTCGTTTCTGTTGATTTATACTGTGAGTGAGAGTAAAAGCACGAAGGGTGATGCCATGCGGTATCATTATTTTATTGTGAGGTTTAGAGTAAAAGCACGAAGGCTGATGTCGTGAAATTTCTTCATTATGCTTAATTTTATTTATTGGTTAAAGGTATATTGACTGTTCTGGTATCATTCCGCTGTATCTCTCGTATCTTGTATCCCCCTCAGCACGTCCCCCTCCTGCTATTACTTGTCTAGTTTTTATTTGTTATTACTTCGTACATATACTAAAAATTGCACATGTTTATTATGTAGGTGTCTTGTCATAGCCTCATCACTACTTTGTCGAGGTTAGGCTCGACACTTACGAGTACATGGGGTCGGTTGTACTCATACTACACTCTGTACTTTTTGTGAAAATTTTGGTATCAGCCCTAGCTATCCGTGAGTTGGAGCAACTTGGATTCTCTTATTCGGAGACTCGAGGTAGATCTGCTAACGTCCACAGACCTTGAAGTCCCCTTCCATTTTTCTTATTTCACCATTTTGTTTCTTTCAAAATAGTTGTATTTCTTTCTGACTTTATTTGTAGTAAAA
This sequence comes from Nicotiana attenuata, assembly GCF_001879085.1. Taxonomy (NCBI): domain Eukaryota; kingdom Viridiplantae; phylum Streptophyta; class Magnoliopsida; order Solanales; family Solanaceae; genus Nicotiana; species Nicotiana attenuata. The sequence goes on along the minus strand of NW_017671455.1, from coordinate 275,294 downwards.
ATCTAGAAGCTCGTGAGTTGTGACTCTAGATCCTCATTGTAGTAGATATTGGGTGTTTATGTTATCCCACACTTGATTTTATTTCATTTTTGTTTAATCGACTTTATCTATTGAATATGGTTAATAAATGACTAAACGGTTCTCTAACGTTGGCTTGCCTAGAAAGTGAAATGTTAGACGCCATCACGGTCCCGAAGGTGGGAATTCCGAGTTGGACAAGTTGGTATCAGAGCACTAGGTTGCCTCGGTCTCATATTTCACAAGTAGGCTTAGTAGAGTTTGGAGGATCGGTAGGTGACGTCTGTACTTTTCTTCCAAAGGCTATGAAGTTTTTGAACAAATTTCACTTCTACTCTTCTCTGTCGTGCGATTTTCGGTTCTCTCATTGCTAATTGAACTCTTCTAGTCTTGTTCTCTCACAGATGGCGAGAACACGTACTGCATCTTCAGCCGAGCAGCAGCCAGAGCCCCAGAGGCAGCTCCTACGAGGGGCAGAGGCCGAGGCAAGGGAAGAGCTCAGCCAGAGCTCGAGCAGCAGCACCAAGAGCGGAGCCTCAGGTGGAGTTTGATGATGAGGTTCCAGCCCAGACTGTGCCTGTTTAACCAGCTCAGGTTCTAGAGGGGTTCATCGCCACCCCAGTTCTTCAGGACGCTTTCGTCCGTTTAGTGGGCCTTATGGAGAGTGTGGCCTAGGCCGGTACATTCCCTATGGCACCAGCCGTCTCTCAGGTTGGGGGAGGAGCACAAAATCCTGCTACTCACACTCTGGAGCAGATAACTCCCCAGTATCAGACTCCAGCAGCCCAGCCAGGTTGAGTAGTTCAGTCGGTTGTTGCAACACAGGCCGGTAATGGACCGGCTATGTCTTCTAAGAGCTTATTGAGATTGGACAAGTTTACCAAGCTCTTTCCAGTTCACTACAGTGGTGCACCTTCTAAGGACGCACAATATTATCTTGACCTCTGCCATGAGGTGCTGCGGAACATGGGGATAGGTTAGACCAATAGGGTCGATTTTGCTGTGTTTAAGATGATGGGTTCCGCCAAGAGATGGTGGAACGATTTTGTGTTGACCAAACCACTTGGGTCTCCTTCTCTTACTTGGGACCAGTTCTCTCAGATATTTCTTGAGAAATTCCTTCCTGTTATACTGAGGGAGGATTATCACAGGCTGTTCGAGCGTCTCCAGCAGGGCAGTATGTCCGTCACTCAGTATGAGACCCGTTTTGTGAACTTGGCCCATCGTGTTATTCTGCTTCTTACCGAGAGAGATAGGGTGAGAAGGTTTATTGAGGGACTTGCTCAGTCTATCAAGTTGTAGATTCCCAAGTAGACTGAGAGTGAGATTTCTTTTTAGACGACTGCTAATATCGCCAGGCGAGTCGAGATGATTCTAGCAAAGGGGAGTGGTCAGGGGTCTGACAAGAGGCCTCGTCGTTCCGGTGGATTCAGTGGTGCCTCATCTGGAGGCAGGGGTACTTTTGTTAGAGGCCATCCTCCCAGGCTGTTTCATTCAGCACTCCACGCATCCCATGTTGCTTCAGGTGGTCACGGCCCTCATATGCATTATTCCCACTAGCTAGCCTACAGTGCACCACCAGCTCTTATTAGTTCACCTCCACTCTAGAGTTTTCAAGGTTCTTACTCAGGTCGACAGAGTCAGTTTCAGGGTCAGCAGTCACAACAGCCGAGGTCTTGTTATACTTGTGGTGATCCGAGGCACATTGTTACATTTTGCCCTCGGGCATCGAGCAGCCCACAACATCAGGGTTCTCGTGCTATGGTCCCAGCACCGGGTGCTTCACCGCCCGCTCAACCAGCTAAAGGTAGGGGTCAGACAGCTAGAGGTGGAGGTCAGGCAGCTAGAGGTGGAGGCCAACATGCTAGGGCCCGACCTAGAGATGTAGTTCAGAGTGGTGGGGACCAACCCCAATGCTATGCTTTTCCAGCGAGGCCTGAGGTTGTGTCATCTAATACTATTATCACAGGTACTGTTTCAGTTTGTAGTAGAGATGCTTCAATTCTATTTGATTCGGGTTCTACTTATTCCTACGTGTCATCCTATTTTGCTTCATATTTGGTTATACCACATGATTCTTTGAGTGCTCCTGTGTATATGTCCACACCTGTGGGAGATGCTATTATTGTAGATCGTGTTTATTGTTCGTGCATGCTTACCATTGGGAGTCTTGAGACTAGTGTAGACCTTCTACGCCTCGATATGGTAGATTTTGACGTTATCTTATGTATGGATTGGCTGTTACCTTATCATGCTATATTGGATTGTCACGCCAAGATGGTGACCTTAGCCTTTCCGGGGTTGTCTTGATTAGAGTGGAGAGGGACTCCTAGCCATTATACCAGTAGGGTTATCTCTTTCATGAAGGCTCGACGTATGGTTGAGAAAGGGGTGTCTAGCTTATTTGGCTTATATCCACGATTCTAGTGCGGAGGTTCCTTCTATGGATTCAGTATCTGTTGTTCGTGAGTTTCCAGAAGTGTTTCCTGCTGACCTATCGGGGATGCCACCCGACAGGGATATTGACTTCTGCATTGACTTGGCGCCGGGCACTCAGCCCATTTCTATTCCGCCTTACCGTATGGCCCCGCCAGAGTTGAAAGAATTAAAGGAGCAGTTGCAAAATTTGCTTAACAAGGTTTTGATTAGACCTAGTGTCTCGCCCTAGGGTGAATCCGTGTTGTTTGTGAAGAAGAAAGATGGATCGATGAGGATGTGCATAGATTACCAGCAATTGAACAGAGTAGTATCAAGAACAGGTGTCCATTGCCGAGGATTGATGACTTATTTGATCAACTTCAGGGTGCCAAGGTGTTTTTAAAGATCGATTTGAGGTCTGGCTACCATCAGTTGAGGATTAGGGCATCCGATGTCCCTAAGACAGCCTTTTAGACTCGGTACGGGCATTATGAGTTTCTAGTGATGTCATTTGGGGTGACAATGCCCCAACAACACTTATGGATTTAATGAACCAGGTGTTCAAGCCCTATCTAGATTCCTTTATGATTGTATTTATTGATGATATCTTGATCTACTCCCGTAGCCGAGAGGAGCACGATCAGCATCTTCGGATTGTACTTCAAACTCTGACAGACAACTAGTTATATGCTAAGTTTTTAAAATGCAAGTTTTGGTTGGACTCAGTCGCCTTCTTGGGGTACGTTGTATCAGTAGAGGGTATTCAGGTGGATCCTAAGAAGATTGAGGCAGTTCAGAACTGGCTTAGACCCACTTCAACCATAGAGATCCGGAGTTTCTTGGGTTTGGCGGGTTATTACCATCGGTTTGTGGAGGGGTTCTCATCTATAGCAGCCCCGTTAACCAGGTTGACCCAGAAGGGTGCCCCATTTAGATGGTCGGACGAGTGTGAGGCGAGCTTTCAGAAGCTCAAGATTGCTTTGACTGCGGCGCCGGTGTTGGTGTTGCTCACAGGTTCACGATCTTATACGGTATATTGTGATGCATCTAGTATTGCACTTGGTGCGGTATTGATGCAAGATGGCAAGGTAATTGCATATGCGTCACAACAGTTGAAGGTTCATGAGAAGAATTACCTAGTTCATGACTTAGAGCTGGCAGCCATTGTTCATGCGTTGAAGATTTGGAGGCACTATCTTTACGGCGTGTCGTGTGAGGTATTCAGAGATCATCAGAGCTTACATTATTTTTTCAAATAAAAGGAACTCAACTTGAGGCAGAGGAGGTAGTTGGAGCTATTGAAAGACTATGATATCACTATCTTGTATCATCCCAGGAAGGCCAATGGGTGGTCGATTGGTAAGTTGGTATTTTACCAACTTATCTTGTCTTTAAGCCTATATTTTTGCTATGTTTGAGTGATAAAATCATTTGTTTAATGTCATTTACTTCTATTTTATAGGTTATCTGTGATTTAGAAGTGATCATGAAGAAACCAAGTGAAAACGAGTCAAAAAGACATTGAAAAGAAGAAAATCTGGAAAATGGCCTCAGGTATCGCAATTGCGACACATCGTGGGTAATGCGAAGAAAGCAGACATGGAAATTGCGAGTGATCCATTGCAATTGCGAAGTAAGCCCAGTCAAGTTGTGTTCGTAAATGCGAAGAAGACTTCGCAAATGCGAAGTCAAACCTGGCAGTCAACCTTCGCAAATGCGAAGTCTTGATTGCAAATGCGAAAGTCAACAGGATAGTCAAAGTTTGCAATTGCGAACTTTTGTTCGCAAATGCGAAGCTTCAGTTCTGGGCAACTATGTCATTTCAAATTTTCTGGTCCCAAACCCTTTAATACACGATTTAACTCATTTGTATAAGATCTTTGGCTTATTTTCAGTCCTTAAGACTAGAGAGAAGAAGTTTGGAAGCTAGGATTTATGCACATACACTTGGGTTTTGAAGATTTGAAGATTTTGGTTAATAATTCCTTACTCTTTTGTACTCATTTCTTCATTTTCTTGCTTTGTATTGAATATCTAAGTGTGTAATATTTATTTCAACACTTGAATCTTGTTTATGTGAATATTCATTATTAAAGTATGGATTAAATATCTTGTTGTGCTTATGTATTGAATGATTTTTTATCTTATATGAAGTGAGTTATTTTTATTTTAATTGTTCTTGTTCTTTGTTTCCAAAGGGATTAGCTAACCCTAGGACTCGCTCATTAACTTTGAATTAATTTTGGGAAAGATTATTTGGGTTTGGGAAAGATTAATTAACAAGAACTTGAGGTTTTAACCCTCATTTTATAGATTCTACCTAGGGATAGGGTTGAACTACTTGTAGCCATATCCGGGTGTGCTTAATCTCTTAATTGATTTAGGGATAATTCAATTGGGAAGTCTTGTTAGTCTTTGGAAGAAGCTAATATAGAATTATTACCCGTGGCTAATTAACATAAACTCGCTCATATTTGTAAAATCGTGAAGTACATTGGATCGTTACTTGAGTGTAATTCCCCGTGTATCCATAGTTGTAGCCATTGATCATTTTACTTGCTTTCTAGGTTAGTTTATATTTCCGCATTTAGCGATAACATTTTCTAAAAACAAATCTAAGTGTTTGACATTGCATAACAAGTGATAATTCTCTTACATTCCTAATCGCCTACATATTGTTCTCTGTGGGATTAGACCCCTACTCATAGTTGGGTAATTTATATTGCATGCGACCGTGTCCATTTACTTTTTAATAGTGGATTTGGACGTCATCAAAATTGGTGCCGTTGTCGGGGAACAATTTGGCGTAATTTAGGTTGTTTGAGAAATAAGCGTAAGTGCTTTGGTCCAAACTTGTGAATATTTGTGTATTTAATTTTTCTTACCTTGGTCTATTTTCCTTGGTTGTTTCTTGTTTATTTTCTTAGTTTTTGAAAAAAAATTGGCATCATATAATGAAAATTGGTCGGATGGTAGTTGTTCATATTTTTTATGACCCTTGTCCTTATTGTGGAGGACCACACTCGTGGCAAAATTGTTTAAATTCCCCCGAGGGCGGATTGTGCGCACAATCTCAGACCCATGAGTGGAGTATTTGTGAAAAGTGTGGTCGTCAAAATGGTCATTGGGAGTATTGTTCTTAATTTGTCCTTCCCTTCCCCAAGCCCTCGCTATGATGATTCTACTTTTTGTGATGAAAATGATAGGTCTATGGAAGTGGAAGAAGTTGAGCATGGTCAAAATGGAGAGTTCAAACTCATGTTAGAATGCCTAATTGAAGGAGGAAACAGAGAGCAAAGTGCCTTGGAGGAGCTTTTGGAAAATAGTCTCCAAAATCTCTTAGCGCTTGAAAGTTTGCACTCACAAATGGGGGAAATTCTTGAGGCTTTAGAGGTCCAAAAAGCCTCAGAAGTTAATGATAGCCAAGAATCTTCCTTATATAGGGAAGCCGAAAATCCTTCCTTTGCATTTGATCCAAATCAAGAAGAACTCGCAAATGCTCAAAATGAGAAGATGATGCTCATGTTGGAGACCATTCTTGGAAATTAGGAGAAGAAAAACTTTGCACTCAAGGACTTGAAACAAAGGCTTGACTCAAAATGATGAACATATTTGCACTTTGGAAGATCAAATGAAAATATTGGTTGAGGCTCAGTATGCCCACCAACTTGAGAGTGTGGAAAGAAGTCAAGAAGAGTCCGACTACGAGGAAGAAAGTGAGCTTTACTTTGAGGAATAAGGAATTGAACTTCCACCAACCGACTCCATGAGTGTTAGTGATGCCAAGAAAAATGTGGAATTAGAGCCAACCGGTATAAATGAAAATATGGTTGAGATTGACTGTAGTTCGGGGGAAAAAGAGGATGTTAAAATCCGGGAAGAATTGAAATTAGGAGGTTTGATGTCACATTCCAAGAATTTTTCAACATTGGAATTGTGTGGTGATATGGGAATTGAACTACATGAGTTAATGAGTGATTGCGAGGAGGAAAGACAAAGGCCATACATTTTACAATTTGAGGGAACAAGAAAGCAAAATGGCATTCCTCACATGAAAGCCAAGAAGTGCAAAATGAAGAAATTAATGTTTGGCTTGATCATCTACTTACCACCCCCCACCGCTCGTGGTCACAAGCTTGATTCCAAGTTGGGTGCCTATTTCATATCGTCAAAGTGGCGATAAAAGTGGTAAAGTGATTTGCGTCATGCCACGACGTTAAATGCGGCGGTTGGTGGGAGGAACCCATCGTTTTCAAAATTTTTTGGTCATTTTTGAAATTTTCTTTTTTAGAATAGCTTAGAATATTAGTTTTAAATAATCTGCCAAGTTTCATAATTTTTGGAGTTGATTTGAGTAGGTTGGGTCGACAGAGAGCACGAAATCCAGTAGCTGAAAATTGCAGAAGCACCAGCTTTCGCATTTGCAAACTTTTGTTCGCATTTGCAAACCTAGCCCATCGCAAAACCCAAGAATCTTTCGCATTTGCGACAACTGCAGGATTTATTAAGGTTCGCAATTGCGAAGGTTGTGTCGCAAATGCGACATCAGAGGGCTTAAACGGGTAAATGTGTTTCACATTGAACAAAACTAAGAAAATCTGAGGCTCTTCAAAAGACTATCTTCCTCACTCTACTAACTCTCAAAGTCCACCATTTTTCACTCCTAAGTGCAAGCATCCAAGTATGAAAGCTTAATCGTTTCTTCTTCTTCTTCTTCTTCTTCTTCTTCTTCTTCTTCTTATTCTTCTTCTCTCAATTATCTCTGAAAACTTAGGGTTTCAAATGGGTAATATTCCTCTGCCCGAAATTGTTTAAAAATTGTTCAAATCGTATGTTGATTTCTGGGTAAGGTTGGTTGAGAGTGTGAGTCTATTTTTTTACTGTGAAAATGGGAAAGTCTGAGTACCCATGGCCTTGTTAAATTAGGAGTGGTCTTGTGTGCTTCCTATGTGATCGATGAAAGGCCCGAATGAGGTTCTTGACCGAATCATTGATATTTTTTTTTAATCATGGTTGTCTATGAAGTTTGTTGCATTATTCCGTGTTTAAAAATTGATTGGGTTCTATAAAGTGAGCCTTTGTTTGAAATTTTTGGGGCTTGGGACTATCTTCTGAGAAAAGCTTGGCTGGGGACGATGGGCTTGCAATTGCGATGGCCTCTTCGCATTTGCGATCTTTGCATTTGCGAAGAGGTGGTCGCAATTGCGAAATCTGGCAGCCCTGACCATCTTTGCAATTGCAAAGATTTTCTTCGTATTTGCGAGAACAATGTAATCCTGTTACCTTCGCAATTGCGAAGAAAATGTCGCTATTGTGACATCAGAGAGTAGGCAACTGCTGATTTCAAAATCCTGATTTTTTTCTAAGGCTGGGTTTCGACTGTCTAATCATTCCTTTGGCATATTCGACTCATTTTGCAATGTTCTTCGTAGCCATACCATGTTTTCACTCCAATTATTTGTTTACAAGTACCATAAGCTGAAAATGAGCTCTAACTCCAAAGAATCCGCAAATGACAACCCCCTGGAAATTGAGGAAAACTATGACCAACACCGGTTCTTGTCATCGGAATGCCAGGAACAGTACTATGCTGAGATGATTTCGAAGAAGTTGCCCCCAAAAAAGTGGTATATTGCTGGACAACGTCCCGGAACGTCTTCCCGAGTTCTATCAAAGGCTTGTAAACATGGGATGGAACTGTTTTTCCCCTCAACGTTGCCGAGCCAATGAGAAATGGGTGAGGGAGTTTTACGCAAATCTCCTAGCTATCAGGTTAAGGAAGCCAAAGATGAGAATTCACGGCAAAATGGTGCATTTTGGAGCTGAAGTTGTGAACCAAGTGTTTCACCTGCCAGACCATGACATGGCCCCATTCTGTGCAAAAGACTATGTTTCAGGGGAGTGGTTGGTGTCCAAGTTATGCCCAGGTGCGGATGTTCCATGGGCAGCCGAGAAGAGAGGGATCACATCCAAAGAGTTCACTGCTAAAGCAAAAATATGGCTGGCCATCATATGTAGTCGCATCTCCCCTGTGTCGAATATATGGAATGTACAGGCCACAATAGCTCAAATGATAGCCTGCATCCTTGATGGTATTCAGCTAAATGTTGGTGAAATCTTCATCAATGAACCAAGGGAGTATCGACTTCAGAATAGTACATCATTGATATTCCCATCGCTTATCACCAAGTTGTGCCAACTTGCTGCGGTGGAGGAGGATCCGGGAGACGACTGGATAGATCCAGGAAATCCTATCAATCAATTGAAAAAAAGAGGATAGGGCGGCGTTGTAAAGAGCAAAAAGAGAAAGTTGGGGTCTTCTTCTCATATAGAACAGGGTAGTCATCCATCATCTTCTGTAGGAGGACCATTTGTTGTGCTTACTGAGGAAATGCGGCTAATTCGTGACCTAGTAGTTGGCCTTCCACAGGGACATGGGGAAACATCTGAGGGACCCGCTGCATATATTTCAAAGAAAGAGTTTCAAAAGTATCTTGATGATCAGAAGAAGCAAGAGGATCACCTTAAGACACTGGAGAAGGCATATCGATTTGGCCACGGCGCATGGTAAGTTGAGCAGTTCTCATGAAAATCTGGCAAAGGCACACACCAAGATGAAGAAAAGGGAGAAGAAAAGAGATAAATTCTTCACCCGCATGGGGAAGGGTGTGAAGGGGCCGTGGAAAGTCCTAAAGCCTCAAGACCCAATGCCATCTACCAAGCCGGAAGATGATGATGATGCTCCAGTTGGTTGGTCCGAGGAAGAAGGAGAGGAGGATGCTTCTGATTCCGACAATGAGGATAGCGCTTGATGCAGTATTCAGGAAGCACTTTCCAGCATTTTAATCTATTGTGTTTAGTTGCAATTGGGACATTGCAACATCTTTAGTTGGGGTGGCTTCTTGTATAACTGTTGATCTTCTATAATTGTGGATAACTGTGGATATGGTAGATTGGTACTTTGTTTGTTTTCATGTGATGTTATTGTGTTTTCATGTGATGTGTTATATTAGTATGTTTACTAGCTTCTTGAATTTTTGTTTTTATATATAGTATGTTTTAGTGACTTGATGTTTATTAGCTTCTTAATTTTTTTTTATATATAGTATGTTTTATTTTGGTGGCGATGTCCTTGGTTTTCTTTGTACCACAATTCTTTTTCCGAGGATGCCAATTTTCTTCTTGAACCAGGTAATTGTTAGTAAATTTTTGTCGACTTTTCCCGATGATGGATAGCTAGGACTTTCTTAAGGGAATTAGTCTTGGTTTAGATATAGTTTTTGTTAATTTAGGAAGAATAAGTGGTTTGACTTGGGTATTAGCCCATTGGCCAAGTTGTGGCTTGCTTGGTACTAACATGATTTAAACCTCGGCATATGAATTGTTGATCCTTGAAAAAGAAAAATGATTGAAGTAAAAATCATTGTCATGACTATTAGTTTCAATTTTTGGCTCTTTGATTCACTAAATAGCTTCTTAGGCTATACGTAACTTCCTTGAGATTCATTGGTTTGAATTGGATTTTGGATTTGTATTCCACTTGAGTTTTCATGTGCCATGTGTGGTGAGACTTATTGTGAAGTTCTTTTGCATTATTTGTAGTCTAGAACTTGCTTGTTGGTCTTTTAATGCTAATGATAATTATGTTTGGTTGGAGGGATGACCTTAAGAATTCTTTGTGATCTTTGAAAAAGCCTCTTTATCCTTTCAAGCCTACCATTGCATAAATATAATCACTAGTTTCCCCCATTTGAGCCTTTAACCTTTTCTTTGGCCACCTCATTACAAACCTTTACCCATTTGTGAAATAATTTCCTCTTTTGCACCTGTCCCTCCTTGAATATTGAGAATGAGTCTAAAAGCCTAAGTTGGGGGTGTTGATATCAAGTTGGAAATTGGTAAGATTGTACATTGAGGGTAGAAATATATACCTCAAAGTTGTTCATATGAAGTGACTCAAGCTCCAAAAAGAAAAGAAAAAAAATGGTGTTAATATGTATATATATATATACATATATATATATATATATATATATATATATATATATAAAAATATAGAGTCTTGAGAAAATTAGAGAGGTACTTTAAGGTGGTTCTATGTTGGTAACTAGATGCCAACAAGGGCTATGTGGTTTAAAAAGAAGCAAAGTGCAAAAAGAAAGACAAATGCGAGTAGCGTTCAAGGAGGGTGTAGTCACTTGTATCCCAAATGCTTATCCAATCCTTCCCTAAACCTACATTACAAGCTCAAAAAGTCCTTATGGGACCTCCAACCTAATGTTCTTGAATAGGCGGCGAATTAAAATAAGGGCAAGCCTATGGCACTACTTTTGTGCATGTGATATCTTTGTGAGAGTGAGAGCTTATTCTTTCTATTTGATATCCCATTTATGTTTTGAAATGCAAATTATGAGTGTGGGATTCTTTCTTAAGTGTGAGGGCACATGAGATTTGAGTTGTGAATTTAATCCCATTTCCAATTGGGAGGAATGAACGAGGGAATATAATTTTGATAGAGAGGCAAATTTTGAAGCTTTAGTGTCATGACTTGATTGCTACTTTGATTTGCATAGTGTTTGAGCACTTGAAATACAATGAATTTCATGAGAAGTATTTGGTAATTTATATGCTTTGGATTCATTGTTGGTACCAATCGAAGTCATGTGTTTGTGCTTACAGTAGACCTTTTGGCCTAGCATGATATGGTTGCACTATTATGTTAAATACTTGGGAGGAGATTTTGTCGCTTTCATTGCTTGAGGACAAGCAATAGTTTATGTTTGGGGGTTTGATAAATTGGTATTTTACCAACTCATCTTGTCTTTAAGCCTATATGTTTGCTATGTTTGAGTGATAAAATCATGTGTTTAATGTCATTTACTTCTATTTTATAGGTTATCTGTGATTTAGAAGTGATCATGAAGAAACCAAGTGAAAACGAGTCAAAAAGACGTTGAAAAGAAGAAAATCTAGAAAATGACCTCAGGTGTCGCAATTGCGACACATTCGTGGGAAATGCTAAGAAAACAGACATGGCAATTGCGAGTGATCTATCGCAATTGCCTAGTCAGTCAAGTTGTGTTCGCAAATGCGAAGAAGACTTCGCAAATGCGAAGTCAAACCAGGCCGTCAACCTTCACAAATGCAAAGCCTTGATCGCAAATGCGAAAGTCAACAGGATAGTCAAAGTTCGCAATCACGAACTTTTGTTCGCAAATGCGAATATCGCGCTTCAGTTCTGGGAAATTATGTCATTTCATATTTTTTGGCCCCAAACCCTATAATACACGATTTAGCTCATTTGTAAAAGATCTTTGTCTTATTTTCAGTCCTCAAGACTAGAGAGAACAAGTTTGGAAGCTAGGGTTTATGAACATACACTTGGGTTTTGAAGATTTGAAGATTTTGGTTAAGAATTCCTTACTCATTTGTACTCATTTCTTCATTTCCTTGATTTTTATTGAATATCTAAGTGTGTAGTGTTTATTTCAACACTTGAATCTTGTGTATGGGAATATTCATAATTAAAGTGTGGATTAAATATTTTGTTGTGCTTATGTATTGAATGATTTTTTATCTTATATGAAGTGAGTTATTGTTATTTTAATTATTCTTGTTCTTTAATATTTCCAAATGGATTAGCTAACCCTAGGACTCGCCCATTAACTTCGAACTAATTTTGGGAAAGATTATTTGGGGTTGGGAAAGATTAATTAACAAGATCTTGAGGTTTTAACCCTCATTTTATAGATTCTACCTAGGGATAGGATTGAACTACTTGTAGCCATATCGGGGTGTGATTAATCTCTTAATTGATTTAGGGGTAATTCAATTGAAAAGTCTTGTTAGTCTTTGGAAGAAGCTAATATAGAATTATTACCCGTGGCTAATTAACATAAACTTGCTCATATTTGTAAAATCATGAAATACATTGGATCGTTACTTGGGTGTAATTCCCCGTGTATCCATACTTGTAGCCATTGGTCATTTTACTTGCTTTCTAAGTTCGTTTGCATTTCTGCATTTAGCTATAACATTTTCTAAAAACAAATCTAAGTGTTTGGCATTGCATAACAAGTGATAATTCTCTTACATTCCTAATCGCTTACATATTGTTCATTGTGGGATTCGATCCCTACTCGTAGTTGGGTAAATTATATCGCATGTGACCGTGTCCATTTACTTTTTAGTAGTGGATTTTGGTGTCATCAAAATTGGCACCATTGCCGGGGAACAATTTGGCGTAATTTAGGTTGTTCGATGCAATTTGGGTCATTGTGGACAGGTTGACCAAGTCAGTGCATTTCATTCCTGTGGCAGTTACCTATTCTTCAGAGTGGTTGGCAGAGATCTACATCCGCAAGATCATACGTCTTCACAGTGTGCCCGTATCTATCATTTTTTATGAAGGTACACAGTTCACCTCGCATTTCTGGAGGGCAGTACTACATGGGTTGGGCATGCAGGTTGAGTTGAGCACAACGTTTCATCCTTAGATGGATGAACAGTCCGAGCGCACTATTCAGATATTGGAGGATATGCTCCGCGATTGTGTTATAGACTTTGGAGGCTCTTGGGATCAGTTCTTGCCACTTGCGGAGTTTGCCTACAACAACAGCTACCGGTCGAGCATTCAGATGACTCCCTATGAGGCATTATACGATAGGCGGTGCTGATCGCCAGTCGGATGGTTCTACCCGGGGGAGGCTCGGTTGTTGGGTACATATTTGGTACAGGTTGCCTTGGATAAGGTCAAGATTATTCAGGATCGACTTTGCACAACTCAGTCCAGGCATAAGAGTTATGCCGACCGTAGAGTTCGTGATGTTGCATATATGGCCAGAGAGAGTGTTGCCCCGAGTATCACCCATGAAGGGTGTGATGAGGTTCAGAAAGAAGGGCAAGTTGAGCCCTAGGTACATCAGACCTTTTGAGATTCTTTAGAGAGTGGGAGAGGTGGATTACAAGCTCACATTGCCACCTAGTCTATCAACAGTTCATACGGTATTTTATGTGCCCATGCTCCGGAAGTATCACGGCGAACCGTCCCACGTGTTAGATTTTATCTCTGTCAAGTTGGACAAGGATTTGACTTATGAGGAGGAGTCGGTGGCTATTCTACCCTGGCAGGTTCGTCAGTAGAGGTCGAAGAGTTATCCTTCAGCTCGAGTGCAGTGGAGAGGTCACCCCGTCAAGGCAGCTACTTGGGAGTCCGAGTCGGACATGCGGAGTAGATATCCCTACCTTTTCACCAGTCCAGGTACTTTTCCATGACCGTTCGAGGATGAACGATTGTTTTAGAGGTGGAGAATGTGATGACCCGGTAGGTTATCTTATGTTTTAAAACCTAATTCTGCACTTGAAGCCTTAAATACCTCATCTTAATCCTCCTCGATTTACGTGCACAGTTCGAGCGTGTTTCTGGAAAACTTTTATGTTAAAAACTGAGAAAATATGAAATTTTTGCCTTAAAATCCATTTGAGTTGACTTCGGTCGATGTTTCGAGCAAACAGACCCGGATTTGTGTTTTGACGATCCCGGTGGGTTCGTATCGTGATTTCGGACTTGGGTGTATGCCCGAAATGGAATTCGGAAGTCCCTAGCCCGAGTTATCTGATTTTGTTGAAATTTGAAAGTTAAAGGCTTAATGAATTTGAAATATTTGACTTTTTGATATCGGGTCCGTATTTTGGTTCCGAAATTCGGTATAGGTCCAATACCATATTTATGACTTACCTGTCAATTTCGTGAGAAACGGAGTTGGTTTGACGTGATTCGAACGTCCGGTTGTGAAAATAGAAGTTTCATTGTTTTCTTGAAAATTTCATTTGATTTGGTGTTCAATTCGCAGTTCTAGGTGTTATTTTGGTGATTTGATTGCGCGAGCAAGTTTGTATGATATTTTAGACTTGTGTGCATGTTTGGTTTGGAGCCCCGAGGGCTCGGGTGAGTTTCGGATAGGCTACAGAGTGAAAGTATGAAGGGTGATGCCGTGCAGTATCAATGTTTCATTGTGAGGTTGAGAGTAAAAGCACGAAGGGTGATGCCGTGCAATTTTCTTCATTATGCTTAATTGTTTTTACTGGTTAAAGGTATATTGACTGTTCTGGTATCATTCCGCTGTATCTCTCATATCTTGTATCCCCCTCTACATGTCCCCCTCCCGATATTACTTGTCTACATTTTATTTGTTGTTACTTCGTACATATACTATTAATTGCACAGGTTTATTATGTAGGTGTCTTGTCATAGCCTTGTCACTACTTCGTCGAGGTTAGGTCGACACTTACGAGTACATGGGATCGTTGTACTCATACTACACTCTGCACTTCTTGTGCAGATTTGGTACCATCCCTAGCTGCCCGTGAGTTGGAGCAGCTTGGATTCTCTTATTCGGAGACTCGAGGTAGATCTGCTGGCATCCGCAGACCTTGAAGTCCCCTTCCATTTTTCTTATTTCATTGTTTTCTTTGTTTCAAAATAGTTTTATTTCTTTCAGACTTTATTTGTAGTAAAAATCTAGAAGCTCGTGAGTTGTGACTCCAGATCCTCATTGTAGTTAATATTGGGATTTTATGTTATCCCGCACCTAATTTATTTCATTTTGGTATAATCTACTTTATCTATTGAATATGGCTAATAAATTACTAAACGGTTCTCTAACGTTGGCTTGGCTAGAAAGTGAAATGTTAGACGTCATCACGGTCCCGAAGATGAGAATTCCTGGTCGTGACAATTACATATTCTTTAATTGCTTAGTATAAATATGAGAATAAAGGCTAACTTGTACATGAAAGGCATTATATTGAATATACACAGATATTTTCTATCTCTGATTCCTCTCTCTAGACTCTTCGATTTAGGGTTTTCTATGAGAAAAAAACCTAGATTTCTGCTCGTTTATCTCCAGATTAACATGGTATTAGAGTGAATCCTGGTGATTTCCACCATCATTTGAGTCTTCATATGAGAAATTCTATGAAATTATCCGACCTTTGTGGTTCCGACGAGGACATAGGGTTTCGTCTTCACTCGATTCAGATCCTTCCGGCTGGGGATTCTCATTCAGGAGTCTGGTTCAATCACTTTGCATAGATTCTGACTCTCGTTCATCGATTAATTGCATGACCATCGCATTATGAAGATCAACTTAAAATTAGGGTTTTCTGTCGTCAGTCGTCGCATCTGGTGACATCTTTCTCGGCCTATCTCTTTGAGTTTTCTGTATTGATTGTTTTAGATATTTCTCGATAGAAGTTGATATATTACAATGACTATCAATAGTGATATGACCGAATCTTCTGGTGTTTCGACAAAATTAGTCCTCGATCCCTTTCACCCTCTCTATCTTCACCCTTCAGATACTCCAGGAACCATGTTAGTCGCTGGTACAGTCTTTAGAGACTACAAGGAAGGGATGTTAATTTCTCTGTCTGCAAAGAACGAAGTCCAGTTAATTGATGGGATCTAATTGAACCTACACCTAATTCTGCATCGTATCCTCATTGGCAACGATGTAACAATATGGTTAAAGCATGGATAATGAATTCACTCTCTAAGGGCATAGCTAAAACAATTCTATACTATAAGACTACTAGAGAAGCATGGAATAATCTTATGGAGAGATATGGTGCTGCCAATATTTTCCAATACTATAGCCATCAAGAATCAATCTCCTCTTCATCTCAAGGTTCCTCTGATATTGCCACCTATTATACAAAACTCAAGGGGTATTGGGATGAATTATATACAATTTCTTTGGGGAGGCCTTGTACACGCGGTCCTATGCATGAATTTAGTGAGGCACAAAATCTTATTCAATTCCTCTCAGGGCTTAATGAAATTTATTTTACTGTTAAGAGTAACATACTAATGATGAGTCATCTTCCAAGTGTGGAAAAGGCATACTCTATTCCGATAAGAGATGAGAAGCAAAGGGAAATTCATTCTGGTTTTCAACATTTTTCTCCTGATTCCACTTCCTTCATAGCCAATTCCAATTTCAATCCCGGTCCTGGTCAATCCAACAACACAAGAAGCTTTACTCAGAGGGTGATTTTTGAATCTAAAAGATCTAATCTCTCTTACAAGTATTGCAAAAAGTCTGGCCATACTGTAGACAAGTGCTACAAGTTTCATGGCTTCCCACCAGACTTTATATTCACCAAAGGGAAGAGAGCTGCTGCCTGTGTTCAAGTTTATTCTACAGATCAGACTTCACCCAAACTTGACTCTTCTCATCCTGTAGATGTTACACATGGGTTTTCTAAAGAACAATGTGCTCACCTTATGTCACCTCATAAACACCTTCTTCACAATATACAGCCTTTACTTTCTCTTTCTCTCGTTACTTTACCAAATAGTTATAAAGTAAAAGTTACTTCTTCAGATGTCTTTCTCTATCTCCCAGTTACATTTTAACTAATGTGTTGTTAGGACTTTCTTTTCACTACAACTTAGTTTCTATACATCAACTTGTCTCTCAGCTCAAATGCTATGCACTCCTTACTGATATTTCCTGTTGATTACAGGGCCCTTTTCTGAAGAGGCCATCGGAAACTGGTAAAGTTGATCATGGATTATACAATCTGAGATTTCCATTCCATGATGTTGCCGCAGCTACTGCTAGTCAAGTCAATGTCTGTCCAAATTTTTCATTTCCTAAGTCTAGTTCAACTTCTGATTTTCTTGTTTCTTCTTCTGTACATGCTTCTACTGTTGTTCCAGTTGCATGTAATTCTAGTTATATAAATAAAAAAAAATTCTTTGGCATCAAAGAATGGGGTATATGCCTTTTGTGGAAATGGTTTCCATTTCTGATTTGTCTTGCAACTTTTCTTCTTGATAGTCATTCACTTGCCCTATATGTCCAATGGCTAGGCAACATAGACTCCCATTTCCTAAAAGTTCATCACATTCTAACAAAGATTTCAACTTATCCACATTGATCTTTGGGTTCCTTATCACACTGCCACATACAATGGTTTCAGATATTTTATGTCCATTGTAGATGATTGCTGCAGGGTTACCTGGATACATCTTCTTTCATGTAAATGCAATGCTTTCTCTCTCATCAAAGCATTTATTGTTATGGTCTCCACCTAATTTCACACTTCAGTTGAAACCATAAGAACTGACAATGAATTTGAATTGGAATCTGCTCATTCCCATGCTGAATATCTTACTTCTCTTGGCATCTCTCACCAAACTTTTTGTCTACACACACCTCAGCAAAATGGCATAGTGGAGAGGAAGCATAAATATTTGCTAGAGATGCTAGGGTCCTTTTGTTCCAATCCAAATTGCCTACCAAGTATTGGGGAGAGTGTGTACTCACTGTAACTTACCTCATCAACAAATTTCATTCCACTGTTCTATCTAACAAAATACCATATGAGGTATTGCTTGATCATCCTCCTGCCTATGACCATCTCAGATCATTTGGATGCCTTGTGATAAGTAGGGATTTTGACCACTTAATTGCTCTCTTTTACTTGCGTTTTAGCTCAAAAATGCTCAAAGGTATTCCCCAAAACTAACAAAATGTGCTTACTTGCAGGAATATTGGGAAACGAGCCAAAGAAGTCAAAAATCAACTCATAAAGGAGTCTAAAGTGAACAAGAACCAAAATAGGGCAAATAAGATAGCAGTGCGGACCGCACAATTCTAGTGTGGCCGCAGAAGGAGATTCAGAGAGTATATTTTGGCCAGCTCAGGGAGTGCGGACCGCACTAGAATTGTGCGGCCGTAGGAGATCAAGTACGGCTGCATCCACTTTTATGCGGACCACAGGACTGAAGGTTCAGAGAGCTGGAAAGTGAAGGAGTGAGAACCGCATCACTTTTGTGCAGCCACATAATTAGTGCAGTCGCACCTACTATTATGCGGACCGCAGAAGCCTGAAGAGTTCAAGCCCAATTTTCCAAGATTGCGGACCGCACTAGAATTGTGCGGCCGCAGAAGCCCATTTTGCGGTCCGCATATTATGCGGCTGCATAACCTCTATAGGGACATTTTTGTCAGATATTTTTAGCTTAGTATAAATACAACTTTTTGTCATTTTTAGGTTAAGTTTAGTTTGCAGAGGTGCACCTGAACGTTTTTCTTTACTTCTTTGAGTAAATTTGCATTAGATTGACTTCTTAACATTAGTTTTTCTTTGTTTAATCTATGATTATGCATTCTACCTTAATTTCTTCTTGTATTTCTTTATTTTCTATGAGTAGCTAAATCTTTCGCTAGGGTTGTGACCCAACCCTAGTGTGGGTACTTAATGGGTATTTAATTTAGGGCTTGTTTGTGATTGAGTTAGTGATATCTAGCCTTGTTCATGCTTAAATTATAGAATTAATGGTTGGAAACATTGATTCATGCCTTTTTGACCTAGTCTTTGCTTGAGAAAGAGAGACTAGGTTTAGGAAAAGTTGGCTAGCAAGGAATTGGGGTGAATTCAAGAAATTGATAGCTCCAATTAAAAGGTCTAATCTAGAGATAGTAAGACCCAACTTGAGCATATATCACTTGATTTGTGCAAATACCCATTTGGACTTGAGAAAGCCAAATCGGGCAAAATCACTCAAACTACCTAGAGGTACAGGGTGAGCAATTGCGTGTGTTTGCTATACCACGAACCTGATAAATCAAGCTTTTCCTATAGTTTACAACCCATTAGATAGCCACCTAGGTGGAAATCACGACCCTAGATTCCTTTATCAATTGAAAAATAACTCAAAACCAAAAATATTGTCCTTTAGTTTTAACTTTGCAATCAGTAGAGTAAAGTAGAAGCACCAGTTAACATTGTAGAAGTACAATTTAAGCCAAAACTTTCAATTAACTTAGGTATACACCTAATGCCATATTCTAACTCCTTGTGGATTCGATCCCGACCTTTGTTGGGTTATTATGGCATTAACCGCCTTGCTACTTAATTATGGTGTGGATTTGGCCGAGATCAATTTTTGGCGTAGTTGCCGGGGAGTTAAACGGATTTAGCTATATATCTAGGTTTTTGTGTGTTTTGTCTTTCTTTCATTCTGAGTTACTAATTGTGTTTAAATTGATTCTAGGTACGAAAATGGCTCTCAACAACGAGCCCATCGGAATTGTGCACTTGGGGGAGGAAGTGGACGATGATGCCATGGATGAGGTTCCTATTGAACCTAAAGCTAATAGACGAAGCCGCCTTACGATAATGTGCCCATCCCTCCCCTACCTCCACCAAGAGCAGCAACCCACCGACAATTGCCAAACGAGGGTTATGAAACTGCTATAGTCCTACCCCGCATTAGGGCGGGCAACTTTTAAATCACCAACGTGATGCTTACACTACTTGAACAACGGGGTTTCTTCACTGGGGCTCCGAGTCAAAATGCCTACAAGCATATCAAGGGGTTCGTCGATACTTGTTGGGGGAGCAAGCAAACAAATATTTCTGAGGACGCGCTGAGATCGAGGTTATTCCCCTTTTCTTTGCGGGGAAAAGCATTGTTCTGGTTAGAGAGGTTGCCCAACCATTCCATCACCACTTGGGATAAGTTGGCAGAAAAGTTCATTTCTAAATTCTTCTCTCCGGGACATATGGCAACGCTTCGGGATGAGATTCTTGCTTTTAAGAAAGAACCCAATGAGCCATTGCACGAGATTTCGGAAAGATATCGTACCATGGTTAAAGAATCTCCGAACAATGACATGACCGAGGCCATGATCCAATATACCTTCTACTGGGGATCAACACAACTAATCAATGTGTGGTTAACCAACTCGTCGGGGTAACTTCATGAACACGCCATATGCCGAAGCTTGTGTCATTCTTGATGAAATGGCGAATACCTCTTCGGCGTGGCAAAGTAGAGCCAATGTGCCATAAGATGACCCTAATGTTATTCACCTACATAAGGAGCTACATGATCACGGACAAGCTATAGCCGAGTTGACAACTACCATGAACCAATTGGCCAAGGCACAACTCAACAAGTTCAAGGACTGAAACAAGTGCATGCTATGGAAGGTGTGAATATGATGGTAAATAAAAGACGGTAACAAGGTCAACAAATGCAAAATGGTCCGGAGCAATTTATGCAAGAAGATAGTGGTTATGATCAAGGTGATTCATACAATGAGCAAGATGAAGAAGTTCAATATGTCAATAATAATCAAGGTTAAAGAAACAATGCTCAAGGGCAAAATCAACAACAATGGAGGTCACAAGGGAACCAAGGTAATTGGAACAACCAAAACCACCAAGGCAATTGGAGTGATGGTAATTCTAATCAAAGAAATTGGAACAATCAACGAGATCAAGGCAATTGGGGTAATCAAGGAAATTGGGGCAACAACAATCAAGGCAACTGGGGAGGACATAATCAAGGAGGGTGGAACAACAACAACAACCGAGGGTCGGTTTTTCAAAGGCCTCCGATGTTCCAACAACCAAGCAATCCACCTCCCTATCCTTCTCAAGGTCCGAGCTCTTCTTCCAATGAGATGGGTAGAATTGAAAATATGTTTAAACAGATGATGGAGAAGAATGCTGACTCCGATGCTCAAATAGCCTCGCACAACACTTCTATTCAGAATTTAGAGGTTCAATTAGGCCAAATCTCACAAGCTTTAAATACTCGTCCTAAGGGGGCACTACCTAGTGATACAGTGGTAAACCCGAAGGTTGGGAATAATACAGGACATGCTATGGCCGTGACTACTAGAAGTGGAAAAGGTGGAATGCACCCACCTCAAATCAAAGAAGGATTGTGGATGAAGATGTTGTGGTTCAAGAGGATGAAATCCCAAGCAATGTGGTTCAAGCTAATGAAGAAGTGAGAATTGATATAGATGAAAGTGTGGAGGAGACGCAAGAAGAGGTGAACCCGTATAGGGAACACGTGATTGACATGCCGGGACCGGTGGTACCAAAGGCTAAGGCACCAATGCCAAGACCTCCTCCTCCATACCCTCAAAAGAATTGCAAAGAAAAATTGTGAGAACCAANTTGATATGATGAAGAGTTTTTTTTTTTTTTTTTTTTTTTTTTTTTCCATAAATGTGTTGAGGCATCGGAGCAAATACCGAGATATGAAAAATTTATGAAAGATTTGGTTACCAAGAAAAGATCAATGAATTGTAAAACCATCCAGATGACTCATCAGGTGAGTGCTATTGTGCACTCAATGGATCCAAAGTTGGAAGATCCGGGCGCTTTCACAATCCCTTACACTATTGGGAGCGTTGATTTTGCCAAAGCATTATGCGGGGGCAAGCATCAACTTGATGCCCTACTCTGTGTTCAAAACTTTTGGAATTGGGAAACCAAGACCCACATCCATGAGGTTACGAATGGCGAATCAGACAACGAAGAGGCATTTGGGTATCATTGATGATGTTTTGGTTAGAGTTGATAAGTTCATTCTCCCAGTGGACTTCGTTCCTTGATTTTGAAGTGGACTATAAGGTGCCTATCATTTTGGGAAGACCTTTCCTTGCTACGGGGAAGGCACTTGTTGATGTGGAAGCCGGTGAGCTCACTTTCCGGGTGGGTGAAGAAAATGTGGTCTTCCATGTGTGCAAATCAATGAGGCAACCAAATAGTAATGAATTTTGTTCATTTGTGGATTTGGTGACTGACGTGATAGTTGATGATGCTAGTGCAAATATGAATATTGAGGGCAAATTGGAAGCAGTTTTGCTCAACCTAGATGATGATGAGGAGAGTGATGGCTATGCAGAGTGTGTAAATACATTGCAAGGCATGAGGTCGTACACTTATGAGCCCCAGAAACTATCTTTGGATCTTGAAAACCGGAACGCTCCTCCAATAAAGCCCTCAATCGAGGAGCCTCCTACCTTGGAGCTAAAGCCATTGCCCTCGTACCTCAGGTATGAATTCCTTGGCCCTTGCTCTATTTTACCAGTTATCCTTTCTTCGTGCTTAACTAACGTGCAGGTAGAGTCCACTTTGGAGGTTCTACAAAGGAGAAAATGAGTAATCGGTAGGACTTTGGTGGATATTCGGGGCATAAGCCCCGCCTTTTGCATGCACAAGATTATTTTGGAGGAGGGTGCCAAACCCTCCATTGAACATCAAAGAAGATTAAATGAAGCAATGCAGGAGGTGGTGAAGAAGGAGATAATCAAGTGGTAGATGCCGGGGTTGTGTACCCCATTTTTGATACCTCGTGGACCTCTCTGGTGCAATGTGTTCCAAAGAAAGGGGGCATGACTGTGGTGACAAATGACAAGAATGAATTGATCCCAACAAGAACCGTCACCGGGTGGAGAGTGTGCATGGCTATAGGAAGCTCAACAAAGTTACTCAGAAAGATCATTTCCCGTTTCCATTTCATGACCAAATGCTTGATAGGTTAGTCGGACGTGCTTTTTATTGCTTCCTTGACGGATACTCTGGCTATAACCAAATTTTTATTGCTCTAGAGGACCAAGAGAAAACCACTTTCACATGTCCTTATGGTACTTTCTCGTTTTCGAGGATGCCTTTTGGGTTGTGTGATGCACCAACGACTTTTCAACGGTGTATGATGGCTATCTTCACCGACATGGTGGAGGACATTCTTGAGAGTTTTATGGATGACTTTTTTGTGGTTGGGAATTCGTTTGAAGATTGTTTGGAAAATCTGGATAGGGTATTGGCTAGATGTGAGGAGACCAATTTGGTGTTTAACTGGGAAAAGTGTCACTTCATGGTCGAGGAAGGCATTGTCCTCGGCCACAAAATTTCAAAACATGGTATTGAGGTTGACCAAGCTAAGATTGAGGTGATCTCCAAACTCCCTCCTCCTACATCCATGAAGGGAGTGAAGAGCTTCTTGGGTCATGCGAGTTCTTATCGCCGATTCTTCAAGGACTTTTCCAAGGTGATAAACCCTTTGTGTAAACTTTTGAAGAAGAATGCCAAGTTCCATTACAATAAAGAATGTATGAAGGCATTCAAGTTGCTCAAGTTCAAGTTGACTACTACTCCTATTATCACCGTACCGGATTGGATCTTGCCTTTTGAGCTGATGTGTCATGCTAGTGATGTTGTGCTTGGAGCGGTGTTGGGGCAAAAAATCAATAAAATCTTCCATCCACTCTACTATGCTAGCAAGACCGTGAATGATGCCCAAGTCAATTGCACAGTGACCGAGAAGGAGTTACTTGCTATTGTGTTTGCCATGGAGAAGTTCCGGCCGTATTTGATGGGTACTAAGGTGATTGTTCACACCGACCATGCGGCGCTTCGGTATTTGATGAGAAAGAATGATTCTAAGGCAAGGTTGATGCAGTGGGTGCGTCTTTTGCAAAATTTTGATCTAGAGATTCAAGGCCGCAAGGGTAGTAAGAATCAAGTGGCGGACCACTTGTCCCATTTGGAGGAGGAGGGGCGGCCACATGATGGCCTTGAGATCAATGATTCATTTCCCGATGAGCAACTCCTATCCCTTTCAATGACCAGGATGCCATGGTTTGCTGATTTAGCCAATTATCTCGTGAGCGCCATTGTACCGAATGAGTTCGTTTCAAACCAAAGGAAAAAGCTCAAACTAGATTGTTTGGACTACTATTGGGATGAGCCGTATCTTTTTCGAATATGTACCGATGGTGTGATACGACGATGTGTGCGGGAAGAAGATCAAATGGGAATTCTTGAAGCTTGCCACTCTTCACCATATGGTGGTTATCATGGTAGAGCTCGCACGGCTACAAAGGTTTTGACTTGTGGATTCTGTTGGCCTACCCTCTACAAGGACGCTAGTGAGCTTGTCAAGTGTTGTGATGAATGCCAAAGGGACGGTGGGATCTCAAAGAAGAATGAAATTCCTCTCACCACCATTTTGGAGATAGAACATCTTCGACGTACGGGGTATTGATTTCATGGGTCCATTTGTTAGTTCTTGTGGGAAAACTACATTCTAGTCGCGGTTGATTATGTTTCCAAGTGGGTCGAGGCCGTTGCTTTGCCCAATAATAAAGCGAGGAGTGTGGTAGCATTCTTGAAGAAAAGCATTTTTACAAGGTTTTATACTCCAAGGGCCATTATTAGTGATGGGGGTTCGCATTTTTGCAATTGGGCTTTTGATGCCTTACTCACCAAGTATGGTGTCACTCATAAAGTCTCAACCCTCTACCATCCTCAAGCAAGCGGACAAGTTTAAGTCTCCAACCGGGAGATCAAGAGTATTTTGTCAAAGACTGTCAATGCCAACCGAACGGATTGGTCAGAAAACTTGACGATTCTCTTTGGGCTTATAGGACGGCCTACAAGATGCCAATTGGGATGTTTCCGTATCGATTGGTGCTTGGGAAGGCGTGTCATCTTCCGGTAGAACTTGAGCATAAGGCCATGTGGGCTTTGAATAAGTTGAACCTTGAGTGGGATGTCGCTGCTAACCTAAGAGCGGCACATTTGAATGAGCTTGATGAATTCCGGTATCATGCCTACACAAGTTCGCCCCTTTACAAGGAGAAGATGAAGTACCTCCATGACAAGTATATCCACAACAAGGAGTTCAAAGAAGGTGATTTGGTGCTATTGTTCAATTCCCGGTTGAGGATGTTTTACGGGCAAGTTGAAAACAAAATGGAGTGGACCATTTGAAGTAGTGAATGTAACCCCCTTTGGTGCTCTAGATTTGAAAAATAAGAATGATGAGGTTTTTAGAGTCAATGGGCACCGGGTTAAAAATTATCTTGGAAAGGTTGACGATGGCCAGGTTGTGGGGGTTCTCCATTTCTCGTGATTGGTAATCTGCGTCGTGCGGCGATGTTAAATCAGGTGCTTCTTGGGAGGCAACCTATGTCTTTTTCTTTCTTTTATTTTCCTTCTTTTTAGATAGGTTTGGCTTTGTGCTAACCAGTTTTGAAGTGTATGCAGGAATGGGTGTGCATTGCAGGGACTGTGCATGAAAAATTTGGCTAAGTGTCAAAATGCATAGTCTCTGAAGTTGGTCTGTCAAAAACGCTTAAGCAAATGCGGCCAGACATATTTTTGTGTGATCCGCACTGATGTCGCGGTCACACTCATTTTTGTGCGATCCGCAGCCAATCATCTCAGAAGCAGGTAACGAGTGCGGTCTGCATCGAAATTATGCGGCCGCACTTAGGTTAAAAATGGGTCCCACAGGTAAAAAGTGTAAATAGGACATGTCTTTTTATTTTACACTTTTCGCTCATCTGAGACATAAAGACTAAACTTGCACAGTAAACATCCCCATTTGCACTTGAATTGTTCACTCAATTCATCAACTACATCTTCATTATTGGTATGTTCAATTCCTCGTTAGATTCTTTATCTTTTACTTGCTTTTGTTCTTAGATTTAGGGGTAATTACATGCTCAAAAATGTGAGAGTTTTGTTGTTTTTGCTTAGAAATCATGTGGGTAGTTTTTGTATGAATTATGCGGCCGCATGCATTTTTATGCGGTCCGCAGTGGAGGCAGTACGGACGCACTCATTTTCGTGTGGTCCGCAGTCCTCTAAGTTGGGAAACATGTGAGATTCAATTATGCGGCCTCACATATTATTGTGCGGTCCGTAATGGACTTATGCGGCCGCACTCATTTTTGTGCGGTCCGCAACGATGGAAGTTCAGAGACCCTAGTAGTCTGATCCTGGGGCTCTGCGGCCGCACACACTTTTGTGCGGTCCGTAATGGGTACTCTGCGGCCGCACTCATTTTTGTGCGGTCCGCAATGGGCTGTCTGCGGCTGCACTCATATTTGTGCGGCCCGCACTGACCTTCTGAGGTGATAATACTGCAGTTTTCCATCATGCATATGTATACATTTTGAGCTTCAATTGTGTCACGATCCGGATTTCCCACCCTCGGGAGTCGTGATGACACCTACTAGTGAAAGCTAGGGAAGCCGACAATTACAGATTTTATAATCCTTTTTCCTTATCTTTTGATATTTACAAGTCAATATATGATCAACAGTGGAATAGTAATAATAACAATAACAATAAGAAATGCGGAAGACGAAATCCAATTATTTAACTTAATGCAAATACGATTCCATAGAAATAATCCACCCAGAACTGGTGTCACAATCTCACGGACTATCTAAGAATACTATAGATAGGTCTGAACAAAGAAAAATACATGTACGTCTCTAAAACAAGTAAGAACAGAAGGAAATAGGATCGAAGGGGACGCCAAGGCCTGCGGACGTCTGCAGGACTACCTCGGGTCTCCACTGGACTGAAGGCAGCAACCTCATTGTGGTCCAAATGCTCCAGTACCGAGATCTNTCTGCATAAAAGAGTGCAAAGTGCAGTATCAGTACAATCGACCCCATGTGCTGGTAAGTGTCGAGCCTAACCTCGGCGAAGTAGTGACAAGGCTAGGACAAGACTACCATATAAACCTGTGCAGTTAAATCATATACGACAAATAATAACAACAGTAACTAGCAGATAAAGATGGGAAGGGGGAACATGCTGCGGGGAATATCAAGTACTAACAGAATTTCAGTAGAGAAGCATAAAGAACACCCTAATTTCATATCAGCAAGAATAAGGAAAACAGTAACAAGTGCACGACATCACCCTTCGTGCTTTTACTCTCGTTCTCACCATAAGAATCAATATTCACTTTTATTCTTTCTTGTTGCGGCGTGCAATCCGATCCCAAATATATAATGATGTTGCAGCGTGCAACCCGATCCCAATCATATAATGATGTTGCGGCGTGCAACCCAACCCCACCTGTCCACCCTTATTACTCCTTGTTGTGGCGTGCAACCCGATGCCATATAATATTATTGCGGCGTGTAACCCGATCCCAATATATAAATCAACACCAATCACAAAAGAATCCCGGAAAGGGAACAATTGTATAACAACAAAATCCTGGCAAGGGAAATAATATCATAAGCAATTACATCCCGGCAAGGGAAACAATATCATAAACGATAACTTCCTGGCAAGGGAAATAATATCATAAGCAATAACATCCCGGCAAGGGAATCAACAATATATCTCATCTCGTTTCCACAATCACTTCACAACATAAGTCTCAACTTGAGCCAATGCTCAACAATCGTCAATTACCAAGAATACTTTCATAAGCCTTGTTCAACATTTATAATCATCATATTAAGCATGGACAATACATAACGGAGTCACCACAATCATAGTATAAGACTCACGGGCATGCTTGACACCAACGTATAGATACTCGTCACCACACCTATACGTCGTACTCAACACTTAACACATAGCAAATAAGACCACAACTCCTATTCCCTCAAGCTAAGGTTAGACCAAACACGTACCATAATGCCACGAACACAATCAAGCTTCAACTACCGCTTTACCTCTCGATTTCACTTCCAATTCGCTTGTATCTAGTCACAATTTACTTAACAACATTAATAAATGCTAAATAAACCAGTTCTAATGCATGAAAACAAGTTTTCCCAATGTTTTTCCCAAAAAGTCAAAACCCGACCCCGGGCACGCTTGGTCAAAACCCAAGGTTCGAACCAAAACCCGCTCACCCATTCACTCACGAGCTCAAATATATAATTTGTTTTAAAACCGGACCTCAAATTGAGGTCCAAATCCCCGAAATTTGAAAATCCTAAGTTCTACCCAAAATCACCCAATTTCCCATGAAAAACCCTTGATTTTGAAATGAAATCATGTAAAAAGATGTTATATATTGAAGGAAATAAGTTAGAAATTACTTACTAATGATTTGGAGAAGAATCTTTCTTTGAAAAATCGCCCAAGAGAGTTAAGGGTTTGAAAGAGTTTGAAAAATGGATGAAATTCCATCAACATTGTTGCAACACATCAGAAATCTCCCCAAGTCCAAAATCACTCCATAGCCTATCCAAAACTCACCCGAGCCCTCGGGGCTCCAAATCGTGCACGCAAGTCTAAAAACATCATACGGACTTGCTCGTGCGATCAAATCATCAAAATAATATCAACAACTACGAATTGAACCTCAAATTCATAAAAACACTCAAGAACATTGAAATTTCCATATTCTCAACTAAAAGTCCGATTAATACCAAACGAACTCCGATTCTTACCAAACTTCACAGATTCGACTTAATTATTATTTTAAACCTGTACCGGGCTCCGAAACCAAAATACGTGCCCGATACCATCAAGAAAATACATCATTTCACTTTTAAAAGCCTTTATATTTACCAGCAAATAATTTTCTTTAAAATTATTTTCTCGGGCTTGGGACCTTGGAATTCGATTTCGGGCATACGCCCAAGTCCCATATTTTACTACGGACCCTACGGGAGTGTTCGATCACGGGTCCAGGTCCGTTTACCAAGAATGTTGACCAAAGTCAACTTTATTCAATTTTAAAGGCCAATTTCCTTATTTTACTTAGATTTCACATAAAATCATTCCGGAAATGCGCCCGGACTATGCACGCAAATCGAGGTGAGATAAAAAGAAGTTTTTAAGGCCTCGGAACGCAGAATTTACTTTCAAAATGAGTGATGTCCTTTTGGGTCGTCACATTCTCCACCTCTAAAACAACCGTTCGTCCTCGAACGGACATAAGAAAAGTACCTGAGTCGGAGAAAAGCTGGGGATATCGGCTCCGCATATCGGACTCGGACTCCCAGGTCGCTGCCTCAACAGGCTGACCCCTCCACTGAACACGAACCGAAGGAGAACTCTTCGATCTCAACTGACAAACCTGCTCGTCTAGAATATCTACCAGCTCCTCCTCATAGGACAAGTCCTTGTCCAACTGGACAGTGCTGAGTTCTAACACGTGGGATGGATCGCCGTGATACTTCCGAAGCATGGACACATGAAACACTGGATGCACGACTGATAAACTCGGCGGTAATGCAAGTCTGTAAGCAACCTCTCCCACTCGATCAAGAATCTCAAAAGGACCAATGAATCTAGGGCTTAGCTTGCCCTTCTTCCCAAATCTCATCACGCTCTTTATGGGCGACACCCGAAGCAACACTCGCTCTCCAACCATGAATGCCATATCACGAACCTTGCGGTCGGCGTAACTCTTTTGCCTAGACTGAGATGTACAAAGCCTATCCTGAATGATCTTAACTTTATCCAAGGCATCCTGTACTAGATCTGTACCCAACAACCGAGCCTCTCCCGGCTCGAACCATCCAATCGGCGTCAGACATCGTCTACCATATAATGCCTCATATGGAGCCATCTGAATGCTCGACTGGTAACCGTTGTTGTAGGCAAACTCTGCTAATGGCAATGATTGATCCCACGAGCCTCCAAAGTAAATAACACAAGCTCGGAGCATATCCTCCAAAATCTGAATAGTACGCTCAGACTGTCCGTCCGTCTGAGGATGAAATATTATGCTCAACTCGACCCGTGTACCCAACTCAAGCTGAACTGCCCTTTAGAAATGTGAGGTAAACTGCGTACCTCGGTCAGAAATGATAGACACGGGCATACCATGAAGACGAACAATCTCCCGAATATAGATTTCAGCTAACCTCTCTGAAGAATAGGAGACTACCACATGAATGAAATGCGCTGACTTTGTTAGCCTATCAACAATAACCCACACAACATCGAACTTCCTCTGAGTCCGTGGGAGTCCAACAGTGAAATCCCTAGTGATACGCTTCCACTTCCACTCAGGAATCTCAATCCTCTTAAACAACCCACCAGGTCTCTGATGCTCGTACTTTACTTGCTGACAATTCAAACACCGAGCCACATATGCAACAATATCCTTCTTCATCCTCCTCCACCAGTAATGCAGGTGCAAGTCCTGATACATCTTAGCGACGCCCGGATGAATAGAGTGCCGGGAACTATGGGCCTCCTCTAGAATCAACTCACGAAGTCCATCCACATTAGGCACACAATTACGACCCTGCATCCTCAAAACTCCATCATCCCCAACTGTAACCTGCTTGCCACCTCCGTGCCGCAATGTGTCTCTAAGGACACACAATTGAGGATCATCATACTGTCGATCTCTGATACGCTCAAATAATGAAGAACGAGCGACTGTATAAGCTATAATACGACTGGGCTCAGAAACATCCAACCTCACGAACTGATTGGCTAACGCCTGAACATCCAAAGCAAGCGGTCTCTGACTCACCAGAATGTACGCAAGACTACCCATGTTGACTGGCTTTCTACTCAAAGCATCGGCCACTACATTGGCCTTCCCGAGATGATATAAGATGGTGATATCATAGACTTTCAGTAGCTCTAACCACCTTCTCTGCCTCAAATTTAGCTCCTTCTGCTTGAACAAATACTTCAGACTCTTGTGATCCGTGAACACCTCACATGACACGCCATATAAATAGTGCCTCCAATTCTTCAGCGTGTGATTAATGGCTGCTAGCTCCAAATCATGAACTGGATAATTCTTATCGTGAATCTTCAACTGTCGTGAAGCATAAGTAATGACCTTGCCATCTTGCATCAACACCGCAACAAGTCCAATACGAGATGTGTCATAATATACTATATATGGCCCTAAACCTGTGGGCAAAACCAACACTGGTGCCGTAGTCAAAGCTGTCTTGAGCTTCTGAAAGCTCACCTCACACTCGTCCGACCACCTAAACAGGGCACCCTTCTAGGCCAACCTGGTCATCGGGGCTGCAATAGAGGAAAAGCCCTCCACAAACCGACGGTAATAGCCCGCCAAACCCAAGAAACTCTGAATCTCTATAGCTGATGCGGGTCTAGGCTAGTCCTTGACTACCTCTATCTTCTTCGGATCCACCTGAATACCTTGAAGCTGGTCAAACAAATCATCAATCCTAGGCAATGGATACTTATTCTTGATTGTGACCTTGTTCAACTGCCGATAATCTATACATATCCTCATCGATCTGTCCTTCTTCTTAACAAACAACACCGACGCACCCTAAGGCGAGACACTAGGTCTAATAAAGCCTTTATCAAGCAGGTCTTGCAACTATTCTTTAAATTCTTTCAACTCTGGCGGGGCCATACAATATGGAGGGATAGAAATGGGCTGGGTACCCGGATCCAAATCAATGCAACAGTCAATATCCCTGTCAGGTGGCATCCCCGATAGGTCTGAAGGAAATACCTCTGGAAACTCACGAACAACAGGCACAAAATTCATAGAAGGAACCTCAACACTAGAATCACGAAAATACGCCAAATAGGCCAAATATCCCTTCTCAACCATACGTCGATCCTTCATATATGAGATAACCCTACGGGTGGAATGTTCAGGAGTCCCTCTCCACTCTAAATGAGGTAAACCCGGCAAGGCTAAGGTCACAGTCTTGGCATGACAGTCCAAGATAGCGCGGTAAGGTGATAACCAGTCCATCCCCAATATGACTTCAAAATCAACCATATCCAAAAGTAACAGATCTACTCGGGTCTCAAGACCCCCAATCACAACTATACATGAACGATGGACACGATCTACCATAATAGAATCACCCACCGGTGTAGACACATATACAGGAGCACTCAAGGAATCACTAGGCATGACCAAATATGGGGCAAAATAAGATGACACATAGGAGTATGTAGACCCTGGATCAAATAGAACTGAAGCATCTCTACTACAAACCAGAACAGTACCTGTGATAACTACATTGGAGGCCTCAGCCTCGGGCATTGCTGGAAGGGCATAATATCGGGGCTGGGCCTCACCACTCTAAACTACATCTCTAGGACAGCCTCCTGTTAGATGGCCTCCACCTCTAGCGGCCTGACCCTACCTCTAATACCTTTACCTCCACTTCTAGCACCTCTACCTCCAGCTCTAGCTGGCTAAGCAGGCGGTGGGACACCCGAAGCCTGAACCATGGCACGGGAACCCGGATGCTGCGACTGAACACCCACTAATCTCGGACTAGCCCTCCAGATATGACCATACTCACCGCACTCAAAGTATCCACTTGAGTGCTGCGGCTGAGAAAACTGAGACTGACCCTGGCGGGCCGGCTGAACATGATGATAGCTCTAAAGAGGAGGTGCTCTGATAGGAGTTGGTCGTCCTGAAAGAGGCACATAAGAACCACGCCCCTCTGAAGCTCCATGAGATGCCTGTAGTTCTGAATGAAATGGCCTGGAAGGATGGCCTCTACCAAAAGAATCCCTGCCTCCAAATGAGGCACCACTAAACCTGCCAGAATGACGGGGCCTCTTGTCAGACCCCTGAGCACTCCCCTGTGATAAAACCATCTTGACTCTCCTAGCCACATTGGCCGCATCCTAAAAAGAAATCTCGCTCCCCGTCTCCTTAGCCATCTCCAATCGAATAGGCTGAACGAGTCCCTCAATGAACCTCCTCACTCTCTCTATCTCTTAGTGGGAAGTATCAGAAGAACATAACGGGCTAAGTCAATGAATCTGTTCTCGTACAGAGTGACGGTCATAGAACCCTGCTGGAGACGCTCAAACTGCCTCCGATAGTTCTCCTTCTGAGTGATAGGAAGAAACTTCTCTAGAAATAGCTGAGAGAACTGATCCCAAGTCAAAGCCGGTGACCCAGCTAGTCTAGCCAAACAATAATCCCTCCACCAAGTCTTAGCAGATCCAGACAGATGAAAAAGCAGTAAAATCGACCCCATTGGTCTCCACTATCCCCATGTTTCGTAGAACCTCATGACAGCTGTCCAAATAATCCTGGGGATCCTCAGAAGATGTACCACCAAAAGTGGTAGTAAAAAGCTTGGTGAACCTGTCCAACCTCCACAAGGCATCAACAGACATAGCTGGCCCCTCACCGGTCTATACCACAACACCCGGCTGAACTACTCCAACTGGCTGAGCTACTGGAGTCTGATAGTGGGGAGCCATCTGCTACGGAGTGCGAGTAGCAGGAGTCTGGGCTCCTCCTCTAGCATGAGAGATAGCTGGTGCTACAAGAAATATGCCCGCTTAACTGATGCTCTCCATAAGGCCCACTAGACGGACCAGAGCATCCTGAGGTACCAAGGTGGCAATGAACCCCTCTGGGACCTGCGCTGGTCCTGCTGGAACTGTCTTGGCTGAAACCTCATCGTCAAACTCAACCTGAGGCTCCGCCGCTGGTGCTGCTACTCGAGCTCTAGGCTGAGCTCTGCCTCTGCCTCGGGCCATAGCACAGCCTCAGCCTCTGCCCCTTGCAGGAGCTGCTACTGGGGGCTCGGACTGCTGGTCAGCTGATGAAGCGGTACGTGTTCTCACCATTTGCGAAAGAACAGAGTGAAGTTCAATTAGCATTGAGAAATCAAGTCGCACGACAGGAAAGAATAGATGTGAAGTTTTTCCTAAACTCTGTAGCCTCTAGGGGATAAGCACAGATGTCTCCGTACCGATCCCTCAGACTCTACTAAGCTTTTTCGTGAATTGTGAGACCTAAGCTTTTGATACCAACTTGTCACGACCCGAATTTCCCACCCTCAGAAGTCGTGATGGCGCCTACTAGTGAAAGCTAGGCAAGCCGACAATTACAGATTTTATTATCCTTTTTCCTTATCTTTTAACATTTACAAGTCAATATATGATCAACAGCAAAATAATAATAATAATAAGAAGAAATGCGAAAGACAAAATCTAATAATTTAACTTAATGCAAATATGATTCCATAGAAATAATCCACCCAGAACTGGTGTTACAATCTCACGGACTATCTAATAATACTACAAATAGGGTCTGAACAAAGAAAAATACATGTACGTCTCTAAATAAGTAAGAACAGAAGGAAATAGGATCGAAGGGGACGCCAAGGCCTGCGGACGTCTGCAGGACTACCTCGGGTCTCCACTGGACTGAAGGCAGCAACCTCATTGTGGTCCAAATGCTCCAGTACTGAGATCTACACACAGTTTAGAATGTAGTATCAGCACAACCGACCCCATGTGTTGGTAAGTGTCGAGCCTAACCTCGGCGAAGTAGTGACGAGGCTAGGACAAGGCTACCAAATAAACCTGTGTAGTGAAATCATATACGGCAAATAATAACAACAATAACTAGCAGTTAAAGATGGGAAGGGGGAACATGCTGCGGGGAATATCAAGTACTAACAGAATTTCAGTAGAGAAGCATAAAGAACACTATAATTTCATATCAGCAAGAATAAGGAAAATAGTAACAAGTGCACGGCATCACCCTTCGTGCTTTTACTCTCGTTCTCACCATAAGAATCAATATTCACTTTTTTTCTTTCTTATTGCGGCATGCAACCCGATCCTAATCATATAATGATGTAGCGGCGTGCAACCCGATCCCAATCATATAATGATGTTGCAGCGTGCAACCCGACCCCACCTGTCCACCCTTATTACTCTTTGTTGTGGCGTGCAACCCGATCCCATATAATATTATTTCGGCGTGTAACCCGATACCAATATATAAATCAACACCAATCATAGGTAAAAAGTATAAATAGGACATCTTTTTTTATTTTACACTTTTCTCTCATCTGAGACCTAAAGACTAAACTTACACAGTAAACATCCCCATTTGCACTCGAATTGATTCACTCAATTCATCAACTACATCTTCATTATTGGTATGTTCAATTCCTCATTAGATTCTTTATCTTTTACTTGCTTTTGTTCTTAGATTTAGGGGTAATTACATGCTCAAAAATGTGAGAGTTTTGTTGTTTTTGCTTAGAAATCATGTGGGTAGTTTTTGTATGATAATTGGGTTCTGGGTAATTAGTTAATGAGGTTTGATTGCTAAGACAATGACCATTTGAGACCAAAAATTGCATGAACCCTAGGTAAGTGCCGGTGCATTTTGAATTATGCGGCCGCATGCATTTTTATGCGGTCCGCAGTGGAGGCTGTGCGAACGCACTCATTTTCGTGTGGTCCGCAGTCCTCTAAGTTGGGAAACAGGTGAGATCCAATTATGCATCCTCAAACATTATTGTGCGGTCCGTAATGGACCAGAACGAAATAGGATCAAAGGGGACGCCAAGGCCTGCGGACGTCTGCAGGACTACCTCGGGTCTCCACTGGACTGAAGGCAGCAACCTCATTGTGGTCAAAATGCTCCAGTACCGAGATCTACACACAGTGCAGAGTGTAGTATCAGCACAACCGACCACGTGTGTTGGTAAGTGTCGAGCCTAACCTCGGCGAAGTAGTGACGAGGCTAGGACAAGACTACCATATAAACCTGTGCAGTTAAATCATATACGGCAAATAATAACAAGAGTAACTAGCAGTTAAAGATGGGAAGGGGGAACATGCTGCGGGGAATATCAAGTACTAACAGAATTTCAGTAGAGAAGCATAAAGAACACCCTAATTTCATATCAGCAAGAATAAGGAAAACAGTAACAAGTGCACGACATCACCCTTCGTGCTTTTACTCTCGTTCTCACCATAAGAATCAATATTCACTTTTATTCTTTCTTGTTGCGGCATGCAATCCGATCCCAAACATATAATGATGTTGCGGCGTGCAACCCGATCCCAATCATATAATGATGTTGCGGCGTGCAACCCGACCCCACCTGTCCACCCTTATTACTCCTTGTTGCGGCGTGCAACCCGATCCCATATAATATTATTGCGGCGTGTAACCTGATCCCAATATATAAATCAACACCAATTACAAAAGAATCCCGGAAAGGGAATAATAGTATAACAACAAAATCCCGGCAAGGGAAATAATATCATAAGCAATAACATCCCGGCAAGGGAAACAATATCATAAACGATAACCTCCTAGCAAGGGAAACAATATCATATGCAATAACATCCCGGCAAGGGAATCAACAATATATCTCATCTCGTTTCCACAATCACTTCACAATATAAGTCTCAACTTGAGACAACGCTCAACAATGGTCAATTACCAAGAATACTTTCATAAGCCTTGTTCAACGTTTATAATCATCATATTAAGCATGGACAATACATAACGGAGTCACCACAATCATAGTATAAGACTCACGGGCATGTTTGACACCAACATATAGATACTCGTCACCACACCTATACGTCGTACTCAACACTTAACACATAGCAAATAAGACCACAACTCTTATTCCCTCAAGCTAAGGTTAGACCAAACACTTACCTCAATGCCACGAACACAATCAAGCCTCCACTACCATTTTACCTCTCGATTTCACTTCCAATTCGCTTGTATCTAGTCACAATTTACTTAATAACATTAATAAATGCTAAATAAACCAATTCTAATGCATAAAAATAGGTTTTCCCAATGTTTTCCCCAAAAAGTCAAAACCCGACCCCGGGCCCGCTTGGTGAAAACCCGAGGTTCGAACTAAAGCCCGATCATCCATTCACCCACGAACTCAAATATATAATTTGTTTTAAAATCGGACCTCAAATTGAGGTCCAAATCCTCAAAATTTGAAAATCCTAAGTTCTACTCAAAATCACCCAATTTCCCATGAAAAACCCTTGATTTTGAAATGAAATCATGTAAAAAGATGTTATAGATTGAAGGAAATAAGTTAGAAATCACTTACAAATGATTTGGAGAAGAATCTTTCTTTGGAAAATCGCCCAAAAGAGTTTAGGGTTTGAAAGAGTTTGAAAAAAGGACGAAATCCCGTCTGAAATCCCACTTATCAGGTGCAGATGTCGCAATTGCGACCACGGGTTCGC
The DNA here is from genome assembly GCF_001879085.1 of Nicotiana attenuata. Classification (NCBI taxonomy): domain Eukaryota; kingdom Viridiplantae; phylum Streptophyta; class Magnoliopsida; order Solanales; family Solanaceae; genus Nicotiana; species Nicotiana attenuata. The sequence continues at coordinate 238,286 of NW_017671455.1, read as the reverse complement.
AATTGCGAACCCTTTGAAAATCTATTGTCTTCGCATTTGCGAAGAAACTATCGCATTTGCGACCTCTAGCCCATCTGACAGCCTTCGCATTTGCGAAGAACATCTCGCATTTGCGAGGAAGGATGGCCCTGAGGTCTTCGCATTTGCAAAGTAGAAGCTCGCATTTGCGGTCCCTGAGTACATCGCAATTGCGATGCCTGATCTTGAGATTGCGAGATCAGGGACCTGCAACACTGCTGCAACACATCAGAAATCTCCCTAAGTCCAAAATCACTCCGTAGCCTATCCAAAAGTCACCCGAGCCCTCGGGGCTCCAAACCAATCATGCACGCAAGTCTAAAAATATCATACGGACTTGCTCGTGTGATCAAATCATCAAAATAACATCAAAAACTACGAATTCAACCTCAAATTCATAAAATTACTCAAGAACATTGAAATTTCTATTTTCTCAACTAAATGTCCGATTTATACCAAATGAACTCCGATTCTTACCAAACTTCACAGATTCGACTTAATTATCATTTTAAACCTATACCGGGCCCCGGAACCAAAATACGAGCCTGATACCATCAAGAAAGTGCACCATTTCACTTCTAAAAGCCTTTATATTTACCAGCAAATAATTTTCTTTTAAAAATTCTTTTCTCGGGCTTAGGACCTCAAAATTCAATTCCGGGCATACGCCCAAGTCCCATATTTTACTACCCACCCTATAGGACCGTTCGATCACGGATCCGGGTCTGTTTACCAAGAATATTGACCAAAGTCAACTTTAATTAATTTTAAAGGCCAATTTCCTTATTTTACTTAGATTTCACATAAAAGCTTTCCGAAAATGCGCCCGGACTGCGCCCAAACTGCGCACGCAAATCGAGCTGAGACAAAAAGAGGTTTTTAAGGCCTCGGAACACAGAATTTACTTTCAAAACAAGTGATGACCCACAAATTGTGACTGATCTCTAATGCTTATGTCTTGCAGATAATGGTTCGTTCCCGTGGTAAAAGAGATACACCACAATGGAGGGCAGAACCCTCCCAAGGCCGGGGTCGAGGCAAAAGCAACCTGCCTCTAGCACTCCAAAAATTTATAAGCAAGAAAGCAACAACACATAGAGCCCCTGCCCCTAACACTTCGGAGACCAGTGAGTATGAGGGTAACGCCGTGCAAGCACAGCCGTGAGGCCTAATCATAACAAAGACAACAATTCCCTAGGAGATTTCATTTGGTAGATGAGTCCTCTTCAGCTGACAGTTCATCAGAAGGCTCGGAAGAGGGCAGTCATGAATCTGAACCCTCTTCCTCACATTCTCCCCCCGCTCCAATAAATATAGATGATGATGATAATTTCCTAGATGATGGGAGAGGGGGAGACACTGCAGTGGAAGGGTTAGAGAGGTCAAGGACCAGAGAATTGGGAGGACCGTTTTGTCAGTGCAAATGGCTTTGCAAAGTTCCAGGAATGGTGGCCACAAAGGTCGCTCACTCTTGAGCCAAATTATTTGATGAAAGACCTGAACAAACACAACCCCAATGTACTTAGGCAATTCCAAGAGCAGAAGGGTTGGAGCTGGTTCACCAACAAAGTTCTGGATGCAAATGAGTACCTTGTCAATGAGTTCTACGCAAATGTTGCTCACATCAAGCAGGGAACGAAAGTGACAAAAGTGCAGAATCTGAAGATCCGCTTTGACTCCTGTGCACAGAACACGTTTGTGGGTTTTGATGAAGTTGAGGTAGTGCAATATTTGGAGAAGCTGGCCATGGGTGATACAGCTCGTACGTGGTTGGCTGAGATTCTGGCGATTTCAGGCTCAATGCCTCCGTGGCTCACAGCTGGAGTTCCAATTCTTCAGGCCACCCTAAACGCTAAAGCAAAAGGGTGGCAAGCATTTGTGTGTAGCCGTATTGACCCATGCCTCAATGAAAACATGCTCCCAATTTCCGGTGCAGTTCTGGTGGCCTCAATTATGGCTGGGTATCCGATAACTATTGGTGCAATCATGCCCACCAACATCACTCTAGCTGTCCAGAAGGGTGAGAGATCCTATCCGTACCCAAACTTCCTCACCGAGTATTTCAAGGATCAAGGAGTGGAGTCCAAGCATTACGATACAAGTGTGAAGGCCAAGAAGCCTTTCTCCTGGTACCACCTTCAGGGAGATGACAACCCTAAGTTCAAGGGTAAAGCTACTACCTCCATTGGCCAGTCTGAGGAGCCAGTGGTAGTGGCTACTGATTCAGCTGCCGAGCCTTCCACAGCAACCGGTACTTCCACCGGAACAGCAACCATGCCACCATCGTCATCTACCGGATCTCCTGCCTCTGCCAAACTTTCAGTACCATTACCAGTGCCTGCTTCATCTACATATCCTCAGACTGCGCTGTTAGTCTCCCAGACATTGGCGAGTCTGAACAACTGGATACAGGCAGCTATTACAAAGCTGACTGTTATTTCCAGTGCTGTTGCAGCACAGTCCTCAGCCTCACCAGCCCCAACACAGCCACAGGTACCTCCGTCAGTGGAGGAAGCATTAAAGAAGATTCTGGAAAACCAGAAGACTATTACAAATACTCTAGAGGCACATGGGAAGGTCATTGCAGACTTGACCAAGCAGGTTAAAAAGATGAAAAAGTCTCAAGCTTCAAAGAAGTCCGTGGAGAAGTTGACTAAGGAGGTCGAGAAGATTGCATCTGCAGGGGATTTTCCATTGGATCTGCTCATGGAGACAGCCCCACCAGCAACACAGATAGCACCAGATGCAACAACTGTCCAGTTTGAGGTGCCGATTTCCACTTCCCACACAGTTGAGGAGATGATCTGGATGCTCAGCAACCCAGTTGACCCTCAGCCTGGTGATGATGAGATACAACTTAAGGCTGAGGTTGTTGAGGATCCCATGCAGGCTGAGACCACATAGGGAGTTCTCTTAACTCTCTACCCTTTCCCTGTCCTTATTTTTGTTAAGCATTAGGGAAAATGCTTATTTTTCATTTGGGGGATGGTCTATTCTGATTATTTTGACATTGGGCTGTAATAATTCTGATTCTATTTTCTTTTCATCTTTATTTTCATTAAGTATGTATATACTTTATCCATTTGATATAAATATCCATTCCCCTTATGTATATATTGTCTCCCTAATGTGTATATTCATTTGACTCCGATTTGTATATTCCTTTATCTCGCTTCCTGTAGTTTATTTCATAGCTTCTTTAGTTTTATTTTCTTTAGTATTATAACTTCTTATTTACTTTAGTAGCTTCTTTTTAATTTTCTAACTTCATTTTACAATTTGAGTGATCAATGAGCTTTTGGTTTTCTTAATTCCACAGTTCTTTCCAAAGGTGAACTATGTACGAACCGGGTGGCTCTTCCCGATGATGGATGACGTGACAACCTTCTTAAGGGATTGAGTTCATTTTCTTTTATGTTTTGGTATATATAGTAGTAATGAATAAAAGGGTCTCAAGCATGCTTCACTTGGTACCAACACATTTACCTATGATCATATGGTTAAAATCAAGTTGTTGGAAGAAAATGGCTCTAGTTGTGACTCTTTTGATCTTGTATTGACTTAAGCAGTCATCGAGTGGTTCAAATTGAGCAATTTTTGATTCTCAATCTTAGATAGGGTTGTTGTGGGAACTCGACTCTATTATCTTTAGCAATCCAGAAGCGTGAAAGGTGAGATATTTAGTTGCAAGTCCAAGTACCCGTGCTAATGGTCTAGAACTTGCCCCGAATATTTGTCTAGGAAAAATTCTAAGTGTGGCTTGGCATGAGAAATGTAGGCTCTCCTTGATCCAATTTGAAATTTGAAATCTTCCATGGCCTACCAATGTGATATCCCTAGTCAACCCCTTTGAGCCAAAGCCCTTTTTCTTTCAATAACCACGTTACAAGCCTTAATTCATTTTGTAATGACCCTCTCTTGGCACCCGATCTTTCCTAGCATTCTTGAGAAACAATTGGCAAAAACATAAGATTGGGGGAAAGAAGAGGAGTTTGAAAGTGACGAAAGGTACAAAAAAGAGAAAGAAATGAAGAAAAGAGAAGGCAAAGAAAAGAAAGAAAGAACAAAAAGAAAAATACCAAAAAGAAAGTGAATAAAGTGAAGAGCTGAAGGAAATACAAAATAAAATGAGGAGGAAAAGCTGAAATAAATAGAAAAGGAGAAAAATTAATGACATGTTTAAGAAAAAGTGACGTTACATCCCTCTAGTTCCCCAAGGAAGAAGAATATGACTCAAAGAGTCGAGAAAGTATGAGCCAAAAAGAAAAAAATGGAATGCTTAGGAAAGATGAAATCCAACAAGTCCTACCTTAATCAGAAAGCCTTCATTACATCCCGCAAAAGCCTTACATGATTTTAAGTTGAGTGAGATTACATTAGTGGTGATTTACATGAGGGGAAAGCTTATGGTACTTAGAGCCGGACTTGTGACGTTCTTTTGAGAGAGATGAGCGAACTTTTCACAATCCTTGCTTCGAGTGTCACATTCTTAAGTGAGATTTTCTAATGGAGAATAGAGGAGGAGGAGTTTGGGATCCACAATGACTTACGTGAAAGAGCGAGCTTCCTTGATGAATAGAGTCAAATCTTGATGCTTTAGTGTAACAGTAAAACTATTGTACTCAAAAAGTCAAATCATTGTGTCGTTGATAATTCATATGTGTTGTGGGTAATTGTTTCTCCCAATTGATGTGTGACTGATTCACCTTAGGCCAGCTGAAATATCCCTTTGTCTAGTAGAGGTGGGAATTGCCTTAATTGCTTGAGGACAAGCAAACTCTTTAGTTTGGGGGAGTTGATAAGTGGGAATTTTGACCGCTTAATTGCTCTCTTTTACTTGCATTTTATCTCAAAAATGCTCTAAGGTATTCCCAGAAACTAACAAAATGCTTACTTTCAGGAATATTGGGAAACGAGCAAAGAAGTTAAAAGTCAACTCATAAAATAGTCTAAAGTGAACAAGAAACACACAGGGCAAATAAGATAGCAGTGCGGACTGTACAATTCTAGTGCGGCCGCAGAAGGAGATTCAGAGAGTATGTTTTGGCCAGCTCAGGGAGTGGGGCCGCACTGGAATTGTGCGGCCGCAGGAGATCAAATGCGGCCGCATCCATTTTTATACGGACCGCACGACTGAAGGTTTTGAGAGCTGGAAAGTGAATGAGTGCGGACCGCATCACTTTTGTGCGGCCGCGTAATCCTTAGTGCCGCAGCACCTACTTTTATGCGGATCGTAGAAACCTGAAGAGTTCAAGCCCAATTTCCCAAGACTGCGGACCGCACTAGCATCGTGTGGCCGCAGAAGCCCATTTTGCGGTCCGCATCAGAATTATGCGGCCGCATAACCTCCACAGGGGTATTTTTGTCAGATATTTTTAGCTTATTACAAGTACAACTTTCTGTCATTTTTAGGTTAAGTTTAGTTTGCAGAGGTGCACCTGAACGTTTTTCTTTACTTCTTTGAGTAAATTTGTATTAGATTAACTTCTTAACATTAGTTTTTCTTTGTTCAATCTATAATTATGCATTCTGCCTTAATTTCTTCTTGTATTTCTTCATTTTCTATGAGTAGCTAAATCTTTAGCTAGGGTTGTGACCTAACCCTAGTGTGGGTACTTAATGGGTATTTAATTTTAGGGCTTGTTGGTGATTGAGTTAGTGATATCTATCCTTGTTTATGCTTAAATTATAGAATTAATGGTTGCAAACATTGATTCATGCCTTTTTGACCTAGTCTTTGCTTGAGAAAGAGAGACAAGGTCTAGGAAAACTTGGCTAGCAAGGAATTGGGGTGAATTCAAGAAATTGATAGCCCCAATTAAAGGGTCTAATCTAGAGATAGTAGGACCCAACTTGAGCATATATCACTTGGTTTGTGCAAATACTCATTTGGGCTTGAGAAAAGCCAAATCGGGCAAAATCACTCAAACTACCGAGAGGTATAGAGTGAGCAATTACATGTGTTTGCTATACCATGAACCCAATAAATCAAATTTGCCTTATAGTTTACAACCCATTAGGTATCCACCTAGGTGGAAGTCACGACCCTAGATTCCTTTATCAATTGAAAAACAACTCAAAACCAAAAATATTGTCCTTTAGTTTTTAGTTTTCAATCAATAGAGTAATGTAGAAGTAATACACCATTCAACATTGTGGAAGTACAATTTAAGCCAAAACTTGCAATCAACTTAGATATACACCTAATCCCATATTCTAACCCCATGTGGATTCGACCCCGACCTTTATTGGGTTATTATTGCATCGACCGTCTTGCTACTTAATTATGGTGTGGATTTGGTCGAGATCACCTAGCATATGCCATTGTTCCCCATCCTTCTAGAGAAAAGCTACAATATAGAGTTATCCCTTCTATTTTTCTAGGCTATGGTTTTGGTAAAAAGGGTTTGAAGTTATTACATTTAGGGAACAAATCTATCTTCTATTCTAGGGATGATACATTTGTCGAGCATATCTTTCCCTCTATCTCTTCATCTTATGGTTTCTTCCTTCTTCTTCTTCTTCTTCTTCTTCATTTTCTGACCACTTCACATTTACTCCCATTCATGCACCTCCTTCACCTCAACCTCTTTCACATGTTCATCCTCTTGTTTCATCACCAACCATTGATCCTCCAACCTCAATTCCTTCTTTTGTACCCTTACCTCCTCCTTTGAGGAGGTCCTCTACACCAACTGTCACTCCTACTCACCTTAAAGACTATATCTGCTATGTTGTACCTCCTCTTCGTCCACCTCTGAATCCTCTTCTCCTATCCCTTTACTTGAGCCTTCTTTCTACCATCAGGCTGCCTCTAACCCTGCCTAGTAAGAGGCCATGTTGAAGTAATTCCAAGCATTGGAGGCTAACCAGACCTGGGAAACAGTTCCATTTCCCCTGGTAAAAAGACCATCCCTTGCAAATGGGTGTATAAACTTAAACAGAAATCAGATGGTAGTATTGAGAGGTACAAGGCTAGGTTGGTTATCAGGGGGGATACTCAACAGGCTGACTACTTTGAAACATTCTCACATATGGTCAAGTTCACCACTATTAAATGTTTGCTTGCCTTGGCTGCTAAACATTCTTAGCATGTCTACCAGCTTGATGTAAATAATGCCTTTTTGCATGGGGATCTCTCTGAGGAAGTCTATATGAATGTTCCCCTTGGTCTCACAGTTTCTTCATCTTCTTCTGGTCCTCCCTTGGTGTGCAAACATAAGAAGTCATTGTCTAGGCCCAAGCAGGTATCCAGGCAATGGTTTGCCAAGCTCTCCACTACTCTCATCTCTATGGGCTATTCTTCCAGCCTTAATGATTACTCCCTATTCACTAAATTCACTGCTTCTACAACTGTTCTGATTGTTGTATAAATAGATGACATCTTAGTGGCTAGAAATGATTTCTGAATTGGAATCTATCAAGACCTTCCTGGATTATCAGTTCAAGATCAAAGATTTGGGGTCTATCCATTATTTTCTAGGTCTTGAGGTCTCATAGCTTCCTCAAGGTCTACTTATCAATCAACACAAATGCCTCAAGGAGCTGCTTGCTGAGTTTCCTTGCGACTCTTCTCTCCTATCATTACCCCATTGGACATGTCTGTTAAACTCACACCTTCATCTGGCGATCTATTGGCTGATACCTCTCCTTATAGAAGGCTCAGAAAACTTAATTTTTTGTAGCACACCAAAACTGGTATTTCATTTTTTGTTCAGCACCTTAGCCAGTTCCTCAATGCTCCTAGGACTGCTCATATGTAAGCAGGTCTTCATGTTCCGAGATACTTGGTCAGGGAACCTGCCAAAGGTATCTTTCTTAACAACACTCAGGATTTTTCTATTCTTGCATTGTCAGACTCTGACTAGGTAGACTGTCCATCTTCTAGGAAGTCTGTGAGTGGTTATTTTGTCACTCTTGGGGGTAGCCCTATTTGCTAGAAGTCTAAGAAGCAACCCACTGTCTCCTTATCATCTCCAGAAGCTGAGTACATGGCACTTAGGAAGATTGTTGCTGAACTTACTTGGCTTGTCAGGTTGTTAGCTGATTTGAGACGTTCTATTTCTACTCCTATTCCCTTGTATTGTGATAACAAGTCAGCTATCAGCATTGCCAAGAACCGTGTTTCACATGAGAGGACCAAACATATAGAACTTGACTGCCACTTTGTCCGGGAGAAGCTTGCTTGTGCTCTGATTTCTATGCACTATATTCCTACACAGTCTCAACTGGCAGATATATTTACCAAGCCTCTCACTGGTATTCAACATCAGATTCTCCTTTGCGAGCAAAAAGTTCTATCACCCTGCAGCTTGAGGGGGGTGTTAGAATAGCAGGCCTAAACTCTCCAGGCCCAATTGTTTCTGACGAAGAGTTAGACCCATGCCTAATTACTTGATATATTATGTATTGTAACATTATTGTATAGATAGCCACAATTGTGTTACATAGCAATTCTTTAATTGCTTAGTATAAATAGGATAATAAAGGCGAACTTGTACATGAGAGATATTATATTGAATATACACAGATATTTTCTATTCTGATTCCTCTCTCTAGACTCTTCAATTTAGCATTTTCTATGAAAAGAAAATCCAGATTTCTGCTCGTTTATCTCCAGATCAACAGGATGTGCTTCATGACTTTATATGAGACAACAGAACCGTCATGACCCAAAATCAACCGTCGTGAGGGTTCCTATCGTGGAACTAGGCTATCCATTACTCAACATCTCAATACAGTATAAACTTTGAAAATAAAGACGGCGGAAATTAATATGTAAGAAAGGCCATATGAAATCAGAAACAAACCAAAATACGATACAATCCATCCCAAAACATGGGTGTCACAGAGTACATGAGCGTCTATATCAGAATACAGTCTACTAAGGTGCTTAGGGAATAGAATTGAAATACAGATAGAGATAGTGAAGGAGAGTCATGGCCTGCCAATGCCATGCAGCTACCTCGATACTCCCCGGGATCTGACTCCTCAATCAGCAGTTGCCGTGACCAGAAGCGCCTGGATCTGCACACGAGGAGCAGGGAGTAACGTGAATACAACCAACTCAGTAAGTAACAAGTCCAACCTTTGGACTGAAAGGTAGCGACGAACTCAACCAGTACAGTTAACAATAGAATAACAGTGCAGAAACGTAGGCATGCTTTCAAATCAAATAAATAGCTCAAAATAGTGAAATAGATCAGATCTGAACAATGTGAAGAATATAACTTTTCCATTTCTACATGCCAATGCACATGTTGTATGTGACACACCATGCTGTCAGCCTCATGTGCTCATACTCTCAAATGCTCAACCACTCGGTACTGTATATGGCCCATACGGCCCAGGGAAGATCCATCCCGGAATATATATATCACTAACCATAAGTCACCAAGTACCGAGGAAGGCCAATCCAGCCTTGTGGAGAAGATCCATCTCCAGGTATCAAGTGCTTCGGACAAGATCCATGTCAAGGAATATCCATCCCTCAATAATATCAACCGCGCTCACTGGGGGTGTGTACAGACTCCGGAGGGGCTCCTACAACCCAAGTGCTATCATAAAATCAGTATAATCGGTATGGCGTGCAGCCCTGATCGCATAACTGTTGCTCATAATCAGGCTCTTGGTCTCACTCAATCATCAACCTCTCCAGTCTCACTCAGGGGCTCACAATGTCATGAAAACTAGCCCGCAACAATAATGTGATGTATCAATAAATAACAACTGAGACTGAGATATAATATAAAATGAATGAATGTGACTGAGTACGAAATATCAATGAAACTAGTAAAATGACAGCAAGAAACGACCCCTATGGGTCCCAATAGTACCGGCATAAAGCCTAAACATGATATCTAGCATGATTGACAACTCAATTACTTTATCACATGATGAAAACACGGATATCAACAAGATAGTATCACTATATGGTGCCGTGGAATCAACCAGGTCACAATTCTCACGGTGCACACCCGCACGCCCGTCACTTGGCATGTGTGTCACCTCAATACCAATCATATAACACATAATTCGGGATTTCGAACCCTCGGAACAAAGTTTGAAAGTGTTACTTACCTCAATCCGAGTAAAACTCTACTCCAAGTTGCCTTTGCCTCTCAAATCGGTCTCCAAACGTCCCAAATCTAGCCATAATTAGTACAATACAATCAATATAGGCTAAAGGGATCAATTCCACAAGAAAAGTACTAAATCAAGAATTCCTCCTCTTCTTCCGCAATTTCTCACACCAAATCACAAATTAGATGATGGAATTAAAGGCATAATCATGGAATTTAGCTAAAACAAAGTAAGAATCACTTACCCCAATCAACTCCTTGAAAATCCCTTCAAGAGTCGCCCAAATCCTTGGTCTTTAGCTCAAAATATGAAAAATGGATTCAAACCCTCATTTTTTAAATTTAACACTGCTGCCCAGTTATTCTATCATCGCGAACGCGGCCTTTCCCTCGCGTTCGCGTAGCCCAAATGATTCAACCGCCCAAAACCATCTTCGCGAACACATCCAACCAACCGTGAACGCAATGCTTCCCTGACCTTCACTCGCGAACCCGACTACCCTTCCACGAACGCATAGACCAAAAGGCGGGGGTCCTTAGCTGCCTCGCTCATCTTCGCGAATGTGTTACCCTTCTCACGTTCGCGATGCTCCACTGACCTCACCTTTGTGAGCACGGGCTCCTCTTCGCAAACGCGAAAAACAAACTTCCATCACCCTCCAAGTACACTTCGCGAACGCGAGACCTCTCTCGCGAGACCTCCCTCGCGAACGCATAAGAGGAAACCAGGTGAGACAAAAACAGCAACTTCATTTATTTCACCAACTCAAAATCAAGTTCGTTAACACCCGAAATTAACCCGAGGACCTTGGGACCTCAACCAAACATACCAACAAGTCCTAAATTACAATACGAACTTAGTTGAACCCTCAAATCACCTCAGAAGACATCAAAAACACGAATTCAAGCCTAACGAACTTAGAAATTTCCAAATTCCACAAACGACGTCGAAACCTATCAAATCACGTCCGATTGACCTCAAATTTTTCACACAAGTCATAAATGACACCACAAACCTACTTCAACTTCCGGAAATCCAATCCGAACCGATAGAAAAAAGTCCACTCCCGGTCAAACTTTCCAAAATTCCAACTTTCCCCAATTCAAGCCTAGTTCTACTACGGACCTGCAAATCACTATCCGGACATGCTCCTAAGTCCAAAATCACCTAAAGGAGCTAACGGAACCATAAAAACTCAAATCTGAGGTCGTTTACACATGAGTCGACATCCGGTCAACTTTTCCAACTTAAGCTTTCAATTAGGAGACTAATTGTATCAATTCACTCTAAAATCTCTCCGGACCCCAACCAACTAACCCGGTAAGTCATATAACAGCTGTAGAATACAAAAGGAGCAGTAAATGGGGAACGCGGCTACAACTCTCGAAACGACCGACCGGGTCGTTACATCCTCCCTCTCTTAAATAAACGTTCGTCCTCGAATGGGTCTAGAAACATACCTGAAGTCTCAAATAGGTGTAGATATATATTCTGCATCTCCCGCTCGGTCACCCAAGTAGCCTCCTCCACGGGCTGACCTCTCCGCTGCACCTTCACTGAAGCTATATCCTTTGACCTCAACTTTCGAACCTGCCGATCCAAAATGGCCCCCGGCTCCACATCATAAGTCAAATCACCATCCAACTGAATCGCGCTGAAATCCAAGACATGAGACGAATAGCCGACGTACTTCCGGAGCATAGAAATATGAAATAATAGATGCACACTCAACAAACTAGGTGGCAAGGCAAGCTCGTAGGCCACCTCTCCAATCCTCAGAAGTACCTTAAACGGCCCAATAAACCGAGGGCTCAACTTTCCCTTCTTCCCAAATCTCATAACACCCTTTATGGGTGAAACATTTAGCAGAACCTTCTTCCCAACCATGCAAGACACATCACGGACCTTCCTATCAGCATAACTCTTCTGTCTCGACTACGCCATACGAAGTGGCTCCTGAATTAATTTCACCTTGTCTAATGCATCCTGAACCAAGTCTTTACCCAAAATCCTAGCCACACCCGGCTCAAACAACCCACTGGAGATCTACACTGCCTCCCATATAAAGCCTCATATGGATCCATCTGAATGCTCGACTGATAACTGTTGTTGTAAGCAAACTCCGCAAGCGGCAGAAACTAGTCCCATGAACCCCAAAAATCAATGACACAAGCGCGTAGCATGTCCTCCAATATTTGAATAGTGCGCTCGGACTGTTCGTCCGTATGAGGGTGAAATGCTGTGCACAACTCCACCTGAGTGCCCAACTCTCGCTGCACGACTCTCTAAAACTGCGATGTAAACTACGTGCCTCTATTTGAAATGATGGAAACCAGCACGCCGTGAAGGCGACAATCCCTCGGTGGTAAATTCAGTCAATCTATCTGAAGAATAAGTAGTATTCGCTGGAATGAAGTGCACGGACTTGATCAGCTGATCTACAATCACCCAAATAGTATCAAACTTCCTCAAAGTCCGTGGGAGTCCAACTACGAAATCCATGGTGATCTGCTCCCACCTCCACTCTGGAATCTCTATCCTTTGAAGCAATCTATCTAGTCTCTAATGCTCATATTTTACCTGCTGACAGTTGAGACATCGAGCTACAAACCCAACTATATCTTTATTCATTCTCCTCCATCAATTGTGCTGCCTCAAATCCTGATACATCTTCGCGGCACCCAGATGGATGAAATACCGCAAGCTGTGGGCCTCCTCAAGAATCAACACCCGTAGCCCATCTACATTGGGCACACATATCTGGCCCTGCATCCTCAACGCCCGTCACATCTCTGGCATCACCGTGCTTAACATTGTCCTTGAGGACAAGAAAATGAGGATCATCATAATGGCGCTCTGTGCTGCGATCAAATAAGGAAGACCGAGAAACCACACAAGCTAGAACCCGACTGGCTCCGAAACATCTAATCTCACGATTTGGTTGACCAAGGCCTGAACATCAACTACAAAAGGTCTCTCACCAACAGTAATGAATGCAAGACTATCCATACTCACTGCCTTCCTACTCAAGGCATCGGCTACCACATTGGCCTTTCCCTAGTGATACAAAATAGTGATATCATAGTCCTTTAACAGCTCCAACCATCTCCGCTGCCTCAAATTGAGATCCTTCTATTTGAACAAGTGTTGGAGGCTACGATGATCAGTAAATACCTCAAAGGACACATAATAGAGATAGTGCCTCCAAATCTTCAATGCCTGAACAATAGCAGCCAACTCTAAATCATGAACATGGTAGTTCTTCTCATGAGGGCTTCAACTGACGCGAAGCATAAGTAATCACGCTACCCTCATGTATCAAAACACACCCAATAACGATCCGAGAAGTATCACAATATACTGTATAAGAACCAGAAGCTGATGGTAGAACTAGAATTGTAGCTGTGGTCAAGGCAGTCTTGAGCTTCTGAAAGCTCTCCTTAAACTCATCCGACCACCTGAAAAGAGCACCCTTTTGAGTCAATTTGGTCAAGGGCGATGCAATAGATGAGAAACCCTGCACGAAGCGACGGTAATAACCAGCCAAACCAAGAAAGCTCCGAATCACTGTAGTTGAGGACGGTCTGGGCCAACTCTGAACCGCCTCTATCTTCTTCGGATCTACCTGAATACCCTAACTGGACACCAGGTGCCCCAAAAACGCAACTGAACTGAGCCAAAACTCACACTTGGAGAACTTGGCATAAAGTTTCTCCCCCGTCAACCACTGCAACACAACCTTCAAGTGCTGGGCATGCTCCTCCTCGGTACGAGAGTATACCAGGATATTATCAATGAACACAATAACAAACAAGTCGAAGATAAGGCCGAAACACTCTGTTCATTGATGCATGAACACTGCTGGGGCGTTGGTCAGCCCAAAAGACATCACAAGGAACTCATAGTGACAATAACGGGTCCTGAAAGTTGTCTTAAGAATATCCAAGTCCCGAATCTTCAACTGGTAATACCCAGACCTCAAATCAATCTGGAGAACACCCTCGCTCCCTAAAGCTGGTCAAATAGATCATCAATACGCGGCAAAGGATACTTGTTCTTGATTGTGACTTTGTTCAACTACTTATAATCAATGCACATTCTCATAGGTCATCCTTCTTCTTCACAAACAGAACCGGTGCACCCCAAGGTGACACACTAGGCCTAATAAACCCCTTCTCAAGGAGCTCCTGAAGCTGCTCCTTCAATTCCTTCAACTCAGTCAGTGCCATACGGTATGGAGAAATAGAATGGGCTGAGTGGCCAGCACCAAGTCAATACCAAAATCAATGTCCCTGTCGGGCGGCATGCCCGGCAGGTCTGCAGGAAACACATCCAGAAAATCTCTCACCACCGGGATAGAATCAATAGTAGGGATCTCGGACTGACATCCCTCACAAAGGCCAAGTAAGATAGACAACCCTTCCCACCTATCCGCTGGGCCTTCAAGTATGAAATCACTCTACAGGAACATAGTCTAAGGAACCTCGCCACTCAATCTGTGGAAACCCCGGCATCATCAACGTCACAGTCTTAGTGTGGCAATCCAAAATAGCATGACACGGAGACAACCAATCCATACCCAATATCACGTCAAAATCAACCACACTAAGTAGCAAAAGATCAACTTTAGTCTCCAATCCCCTAATAGTCACTACACACGACCGATACATACGGTCCACAATAATAGTATCGCCCAGTGGCGTAGACACATGAACAGATGAAACTAAGGACTCACAGGGTATATCCAGATAATGAGATAAATATGATGATACATATGAATAGGTGGAACCGGGGTAAAATTATACATAGGCATCTCGATGACATACTGAGACAATACCTATGATCATTGTGTCTGAAGCAATAACATCTAGTCTGGCAGGGAGTGCATAGAATCGGGCGTGACCGCCACCTGATCAGCCTTCCCCTCTAAGGCGACCCCTAGCTAACTGAGCTCCACCCTGAGCTAGCTGGGCGGGTGTTGAAGTCGTAGCCTGACTCCTCTGCTGAGCTGAACCTCTTGAGAGGCGGGGACAGTGCCTCTTGATATGACCCATATCTCCACACGTAAAGCAATCTCTCCCTGCAAATGGCGGTGGGGACTGAAGGGAGCCCCAAGCACCGGGATAGCTACTAAAAGGCCCCGACATAGATGAACCCTGAGCTGATGGTGCATGAGACAAACTCTGAGCTGGAAAGGCATTGTGAGAAGAGTGACCCTGATGAGAATTGTGAGAACCATGGACAGATGATGCACCACGGTGAACTGGGATAGCCGTCTAAGCATGGCTATAAGGACGATCCCTGTCGTGGTAGAACTGAAAAGTAGTGAACGAGACCCCACTGGTCTGTAGAATACCTGCTATATGGAGCATCCTCTGACACTTATCCAAGAATCCCTGTGCAACATCCGCCTCTGTACCACTAAAAGATGGAGGCTGGAGTCTCCCAAACCTCTCTAATCTATGCTGCTCATCGTCAGGCAAGACAGGAACCACATAGTCCTGAGCAGCTGCAACCGACTGGGCTGGTGGTTCCCCCGGTGTTTTGAGTCCGTGCATCACCTACTCTGGTGTGCGCATGGCGGGAGTCTGAGTACCTCCACGACCTGAGAATTGGCTCCTGCAACCAGAATAGAGACCGCTTGAGCAAGACTGGTGCACATGGTCAGAATCTAAGCTAAGGCCTCCTGAAGGCCTGGAATCGCAATGGGCACGGGCGGCGCCTGAGCTGGCCCCACTGGCGCATCCACAACTGGGACCTGCTCCTGAACTAGGCAACTGATAGATCTGCAAGTGCTGCCTTAGCTGATGTGCGAGCTGCACCTCTGCCCCTACCGCGACCTCGGCCTCTCGCGGCCCTGGCTGATGGTACTAGTGGTTGTCTGTCCTGCCCAGTAGTATGTGTCCTCACCATCTATAAGAGAATAAAATTACAGAAGTTTAGTTACTAGAATCAACAGATTCGCATGACAAGAATTCAAGAATGTGAAGTTTCCTAAGGGTTCGGCAGCCTCTCGAAGATAAGTACAGACGTCTCTGTACCAATCCGCAAGACTCTACTAAACCTGCTCATGACTCGTGAGACCTATGTAACGTAGGCTCTGATACCAACTTGTCACGATCCAAAATCAACCGTCGTAAGGGCGCCTATCGTGGAACTAGGCCAGCCATACTCAATATCTCAATACATTATAAACTTTGGAAATAAAGACAGGAGCAATTAATATTTAAGAAAGGCCTTTTGAAATAAGAAACAAACAAAAATACGATACAATCCATCCCAAAACCTGAGTGTCACAGAGTACATCAGCGTATATTCCTGAATACAGTTTCTAGGGAATAGAACTAAAATACGAATAGAGATAGTGAAGGACAGTCAAGGCTGTGATCGTCATGCAGCTACCTCAATAATCTCTGGAATCTGACTCCTCAATCAGCAGTCGCCATAGCAAGAAGCGCCTGGATCTGCACACAAGGTGCAGGGAGTAAAGTGAGCACAACCAACTCAGTAAGTAGCAAGTCCAACCTTTGGACTAAAAGGTAGCAACGAACTCGACTGAAAGGTAGCGACGAACTCAACCGATACAGTTAACAATAGAAATAACAATGCAGAAATGCAGGCATGCTTTCAAATTAAATAGATAGCTCAAAATAGTGAAATAGATCAGATCTGAACAATGTGAAGAATATAACTCTTCTATTTCTACATGCCAATGCACATGCTATATGTGATGCACCATACTGTCAGCCTCATATGCTCACACTCTCAAATGCTTAACCACTCGGTATTGTATATGGTCTATACGGCCCACGGAAGATCCATCCTGGAATATATACATCACTGACCATAAGTCACCCAGTACCGAGGAAGGATAATCCATCCCTGTGGAGAAGATCCATCTCTAGGTATCAAGTGCTTCGGACAAGATCCATGTCCAGGGAAGATCCATCCCTCAATAATATCAACCGCGCTCACTAAGGGTGTGTATAGACTCTGGAGGGGCTCCTACAGTCATCATAAAATTAGTATAACCGCTGCGACGTGCAGCCCGATCCCGTAACTGTCACTCATAATCAGGCTCTCGGCCTCACTCAGTCATCAATCTCTCCAGTTCACTCACGGGCTCACAATATCATGAATATGACTAAGTACGAAATATCAATGAAACCAGTAAAGTGACAGCAAGAAACGACCACTAGGGTCCCAACAGTACTAGCATAAAGCCTAAACATGATATCTAGCATGATTGACAGCTCAATTACTTTATCACATGATGAAAGCACATATATCAACAAGATAGTATCACTATACGGTTCCATGGAATCAACCAGGTTGCAGTTCTCACGGTGCACGCCCACACGCCCATCACTTGGCGTGTGCGCCACCTCAATACCAATCATATAATACATAATTCGGGGTTTCGAACCAACAGAACCAAGTTTGAAAGTGTTACTTACCTCAATCCGAGCAAAACTCTACTCCAAATTGCCTTTGCCTCTCAAAGTGGTCTTCAAACGAATCGAATCTAGCAACAAGTAGTATAATACAATCAATATAGGCTAAAGGGATCAATTCCACAAGAAAAGTACTAAATTATAGCAAAAAATTCGAAATTGGCTCAAACCGGCCCCCTGGGGCCCACGTCTCGAAATCCGATAAAAATCACAAAACTCGAAAGCCCATTTACTCATGAGTCTAACCATACCAAATTTACTCATAGTCGATAACAAAATCCCATTCAAAACCTCAAAAATCTAACTCAAGAACTCTTCCTTTTTTCCCCAATTTTCCACCTCAAATCACAAATTAGATGACGGAATTAAAGTCATAATCATGGAATTTAGCTAAAACCAAGTAAGAATCACTTACCACAATCAACTCCTTAAAAATCCCTTCAAGAATCACCCAAATCCGTGGTCTCTAGCTCAAAATATGAAAAATGGGTTCAAACCCTCGTTTTAGAAATTTAACACTTTGCCTAATTATTCCTTCATTGCGAACACGGCCTTTCCCTCGCGTTCGCGTAAAACAAATGATTCTGACGCCCAAAACCTTCTTCGTGAATGCGTCCAACCAACAGCAAACGCGATGCTTCGCTGAGCCTTCACTCCGCGAACGCGACTACCCTTACGCGAACGCATAGACCAAAAGGCTAGGGTCCCCACCTGCCTCGCTCCTCTTCGCGAACGCGTTACCCTTCTCGCGTTCGCGATGGCTCTACCAACCACACTTTCGCAAATGAGTAATCCTCTTCGCGAACGCGAAGAACAAACTTCCATCACCCTCCAAGTACACTTCGCGAATGCGAGACCTCCCTCGCGAACGCATAAGAGGAAAGTAGATGAGCCAAAAACCAGCAACTTCAGCTATTTTACCAACTCAAAACCAAGTCCGTTAACCACCCGAAATCAACCCGAGGCCCCCGGGACCTCAACCAAACATACCAACAAGTCACTAAATCACGATACGAACTTAGTCGAACCCTCAAATCACCTCAAACAACATCAAAAGCACGAATTGCACACGGATTCAAGCCTAATAAACTTCGAAATTTCCAAATTCCATAAATCACGTCGAAACCTATTAAATCACGTCCGATTGACCTCAAATTTTGCACACAAGTCAAATAAATGACACCATGAACCTACTCTAAACCGGAAATCCAATCCAATTATATCAAAAAGTCCACTCCCAGTCAAACTTTCCAAAATTTTAACTTTCACCAATTCTAGCCTAATTCTACTACAGACCTCCAAATCACAATTCGGACACGCTCCTAAATCCACAATCACCCGACGGAGGAAACAGAACCATCAAAACTTAAATCCGAGGTCGTTTATACATGAGCCGACATCCAGTCAACTTTTCCAACTTAAACTTTCAATTAGGAAACTAAGTGTCACAATTTACTCTGAAATCTCTCCGAACCAAACCAACTAACCCGGTAAGTCATATAACAGCCGTAGAATATTAAAGGAGTAGTAAATGGGAGAACGAGGCTACAACTCTCTGTAACGACCCGACTGGTCGTTTTGAGCAATTGCGCCCAGGTCGGCAGTTTGAGGTCTCGAGTAGCTTCATATTATGTGAATCAACTTGCGTGCGCAGTCCAGGCGTGAAAGCTTTTATGTGAAAATATGAAAAAAAAATAGTAATTTTTAGAGTTAAAATTTGGTTTTTAGTTGACTTTGGTCTACAATTTTGGTAAACGGACCCGGATCTGTGTTCCGACAATCCTGGTAGGTCCACGGTAAAATATGGGACTTGGGCGTATGCCCAGAATTGAATTTCGAGGTCCCTAGCCTTAGAAAATAATTTTTGAAGAAAATTGTTGTGCTGGTTTTTTAAAGGAAATAAAGAAATGAATTATTGTTTGAACTGTTGGTATCGGGCCCGTATTTTGGTGCCAGAGCCCGCTACAAGTTTGTTATGATATTTAAGTCCTATCTGTAAAATTTGGTGAAAATCGGAATTTATTTGACGTGATTTGAACGTCCGGTTGAAAAGTTAGAAAATCATGAGTTTTGAGGTTAAATTCATAGTTTTTGATATTATTTTGATGATTTGATTGCACGAGCAAGTCCGTATGATGTTTTTATACTTGCGTGCATGTTTGGTTCGGAGCCCCGAGAGCTTGGTGAGTTTCGGATAGGTTTAGGCTTTGTTGCGCTTGTTCTTGGATGCTTCATCGTCGTTTCTTCAAGCAAAAATAACACCACTTTGACCAATGAGATCCAAATTCAGTTTTGTTTAAATCATTAGATCCGTATCGATTACGGATCCATAGGAAAAAGAATCATCGAATTTGGACATTGTATGAGGAAGTTATGCTCATTTTCGTGTCAAGAAAAATTGCTGGTTCTGGTGTGGTTGCAAATGCGAACATTTTATCGCATTTGCGATGCCCAGTTCGCAAATGCGAGATTTTTGTCGCAAAAGCGACTTTTGCCAGCCCTGCGTTGTTCGTAATTGCGAGGGGTTCGCAAATGCGAACCCTGGGTCGCAAATGCGACATCTGAGACCTGTTAAGTGAGGTTTTTGACGAGATTTTCACCCATTTTTCAATTTTCTCAAGCCCTAAACCTCCATGGGCGATTTTACAAGGACCCAAACTTCTCCAAATCATTGGGTAAGTGTCTCTAATCAATTTTCAACTATATTTCGTGATTATATCTTAGATTTAACATCAAATTCATGAGAATCTAAAGGAAAATTTGGGGGAAATTGTGAAATCTTTCAAAAATATAAAATGATGAT
Organism: Nicotiana attenuata; assembly: GCF_001879085.1. NCBI lineage: Eukaryota > Viridiplantae > Streptophyta > Magnoliopsida > Solanales > Solanaceae > Nicotiana > Nicotiana attenuata. The sequence goes on along the minus strand of NW_017671455.1, from coordinate 217,928 downwards.
TTGAATGACCAAATGGTATTGGAAATAGATAATTTTTGTATGGCTGAACTCGTAGCGGAATGGGTGTTCGATTTTTGTAAATTTTTTCGGATTTCGAGGTGCGGGCCCGGGGAGTTGACTTTTTGCAAATTGTATAAGAATCATAGTTTTGTCAATTGAAATTGTTTTCTCTTGCATTGTTTGATGTATTCAAGTCGTTTTTGGCTAGATTGAGCCGAGCGTTGATGAATTGGTGACGGAAAAGCTAAATTGAGTATTGAATTGGCCGGATTGAGGTAAGTATCTTGCCTAACCTTGTGTGGGGGACTTCCCCTTAGGATTTGAGTCTTTTATGCTAATTGTAGTCCGTGCATGCGAGGTGACGAGTGGGTGCTCGGACTTATTTGCGGGAAATTTGCTCTAGGGTTCTTAGGTCCTTATGTGGAAAGTATCATGTTATGATTGGGTTTCCTAGTTGCTTAAATTACCTCTATATGCTCCATATGACGTTGTTAGCTTTCCTTTAATTCTCACGTGTTACATTGACCCTTAATTGTCTTAATTGAAGTGATTGCCTTCCTTATTGTTTTGATACTTCTTGATTGTGAGTTCCTCTATGACTTCGTGCGAATATGTTACATGTCCAATTGTTGTGGTTACCGGTGTAATTATCACATGCTTAATATGTCTTGTTGTTTTGTTGAGGTTATCGTGCTTCTTGGTTTTTCTGTGACCCTTTTATGTTACTTGTTGATACCCTTGCCGGGACGTTATTGCTTATGATAATGTTTCCCTTACAGGAATATTGTTGTTATGCTATTGTTCCCTTGCCGAGATGTTAATGTTTATGATATTGTCTCCCTTGCCGGGATGTGTTATTATACTTTGTTCCCTTGCCGGAATTCTTTTATGATTGATGATGATTTGTAAATGGGAGCGGGTTGCACACCTGCAACGAGATATGTGAAATAGGATCGGGTTGCACGCCTGCAAGGAGATATGTGAAATGGGATCGGGTTGCACGCCTGCAACGAGATATGTGAAATGGGATCGGGTTGCACGCCTGCAACAAGATATATAAAATGGGAGCGGGTTGTGCGCCTGCAACGAGATATATGAAATGGGACGGGTTGCACGCCTGCAACGAGATATGTGAATTGAGAGCGGGTTTGCACGCCTGTAACGAGATATGTAAAATGGGATGGTTGCACGCCTTACAACAAAGATATGAAATGAAAGTGAAATTCTGGTTTGTTTCCTTATCCTTATTAGTAATTGGATTTTGGTGCTGTGCACTTTCCGTTTGCTATGTTTATTTGTTGTTACCAATTCAAGTGTTTTAACTGTTCAGATTCCTTTACCGCTGTGATCCTTTGTGAAGGAACCCCATCATGTTTTCAATACTTTGCCATATTTATATACATATTTTTCAATACTTCCAATTTCAATAATTGTTTCATCTTCAATTCATTTAGTTACTCAATTAAATTTTCTTAAACCGTCTGAGGTTGTATTTTACTTAAAAATGGAATTTCTACTAAGATAATTTATTAAATTTCTTGTTAAAGGTAATATTTCATTCGATGTTGTACTTTAATTGAAAATGGTACTTTCTTTATTTAAATAATTTCTAAAAATAACTTCATCTTTTCTTGCTGAGTTCCTAATTGGTTTAGAAGTTGTACTCCACTTAGGTTATGTAAAATCAGACTCCTTAAATATCTTAATTGTATTGGTTACAGACCCTATGAACCGAGTAACATGAGAACGTTGTTGTGTAAAGTGAGATAGAAATATGTGGGCACGAGGTGCCGGGTGTGCTAAAAGTTTGGTAATTGAGGTTATGATATGAGATATCGAGTTTGAGATGGCTGGAAATTGTGCATCAGAAACGATATGACTTATTGAGCTGGCATCGCCTTCCTTGTTTGAGTACATTTTTCCTTACTTGTCTGTGTTCCAGCTATGTTTGTGTTAATTTATCTGGTTATCTTCGTTTCCACCCATGTTTCTCTTTATTGTTTCTACTGATTGTAGTTTGTTCTTTCCCTGCTGTTGATATTACTATGTCATTTTTAGATTGATAGTTTATTATCAAATCCTGTTCAATTTATTTGACCAGTAGGTGTCTGGACTGTTCCTCGTCACTACCCCACCGAGGTTAATCCTGATACTTACTGGGCACCGCCGTGGTGTGCTCATACTACACTTCTGTACATTTTTGTGTACAGATCTAGGTATGTGATCGATAGTAGTTGTGCGGGTCGTTGCGGTGGAGACTCAAGGTAAACCTGCTACAGAGTTCGCAGACCTCGGAGTAACCTTTATTTGTACTTATTCCCATTTGTTCCTTTTGTTTCGGAGCAGTGATGTATTTATTTTGTATAACTACTCTTAGAAAGGCTTGTGACTTGTATCACCGGTTTTGGGAATTGTAAATTGTTAAGAGTTATTCAGATTAAAGTTAGCAAATATAAATGTTATCTCAGTTAATGTTAGGCTTACCTAGTTTAGAGACTAGGTGTTATCACGACTCCTTCGGAGAGATTTTTGGATCGTGACACTCTCGAAACGACCGACCTGGTCGTTACAAGAACATATTGGTTGTGGTGTATAAAGAGCATGGGTCGAACCCAATTGACCACTTGAGAAAAGCTAAATGCTTTAATTCTGGAGATATGCCAGCAGTAGAGGAGTACTTAAAGAATGGGACAGTAACTTCAGGGGTGCCTATATATGGTGCTTATCAACCTTTACTTTCTCTTGGGACATGGAGGAGCAACTAAATATATTCAAATGTCTTGGCTAATGTACAAGGCATGATATCTTCCGTTGCCAAATTCTTCGCCTTCTAGATGACCTCGGGAATAGCTCAGGTAAAAAGATAATGGTTTTCAATTTGAAAATATTGTTTTTCTTTTTACCAACCATACCTCCTTTTAATATTGTTTTTCTTTTTACCAACCATACCCCCTAAAGGATCAACATTAGTTCTTCACTTACCCCCACTGTAACTTGAACCTTGGATCAACTGATTACCTCCACTGATTATCAAGTCTAGAATTATAGTATTAGTTTTGAAACTTTACTTCCTGTGTTGATAATTTATGTCAATTTTTAACTGGTGTTGGCCTGTTGTATATGTATATATTATTTTCTAGAAAAATATTACTCACACGTAAGGGTGGCAAATGAGCGGTTTGGGTTGAATTTGGACAGATCAAAATGGGTTAACTCAATAAACGGGTCATTGTTCAATCGAACCCAAAGTTTACTTGGGTTAAGATGGGTTGGGTCAAGATGGGCTAAACTATAGGTCATAGCCCAACCCGCCCAATTTGACACAACTTTCTCTTCTTATTTTTTAAGATATTTCTCATAAATATTCTCTAACCAAATTTTTTCCAAATAAATCTTCAAGTGTAATACCTATGTATATTATGCAATATTTTACATGTGTTGTGTATTGTTTTGTATCAGTGGAGTGTCATCAATTGTTAAATTTATAATAACCCTAATTTCTTTATGCCATTTTTTGGTCCAAAACTTTGCTTCAGCTTTTTGAATGTATAAATTTTAGATGGTAGGTCAAATTCAAAAATATATTTAGATAAACAACATGACATTTGGTTTGTTTTTAAGGTAACAAAGTTATTTACTTTTAGAGCAATTTCAAATTTAAACATGATTTTCAAAATGAATACTAAAACATAATTGAACATGATTTTCAAAATGAATACTAAAACATAAATTAAGCACAAAATTGGATATGTAGCCGTAAAAATGAAAAATTACAATTAATAGAACTAATACTTAAACACTATTGCCCCCACAAAATCGGATACTAAAGCATGATATTATGGTATAACATTATATATACTTGGTATAATATCCTTTTCAAAAATTCTATGTATATAAATATAATCTAGACGTGATGTCGTGATTCACGTGCAATCGAATTCATTCAATAGACAGAAATCACGTACAATTGGAATTCCTTCAATAAATAGGTGCCACTAATGTTAATTAAAAACTATCGCTACGATTATGTAAAATTTGTTAAAATACCGTACAATTATTGTTTTCCCCCAAAAAATAAAAAAGACAAAAGAGAAAAGGTGAAATGCAAATCGATAAAAAGAAAAAGAAAGATGAATTGCAAAATAAACATAACAAAAATTAAAAGAAATTTATAAATAAATTATTGTTAGACACGTAGTAGAAAATAAAGATTTTTTTTTTTTTTTTGGTAGAAAATAAAGATTGACAAGATCCAACAAGTCAACAAGTATTACTTTTAAAGTAAAGGTGGTACTATTAGCAAAAAAAAACTAGAGCCCATATTAGCAATAAACTAAAAATTAAGCCACATTTTTTGTTTTTTATCCAATTCGCAAAGTGGGTTGATTTTGTTTATTTTTTATAGCCAGCTGTGTCAAATATATTTTTTCCTGATTTTTAGCATTTATTTAAGGTCAAACGGTTACCCTAAATAATAGGAACTCAAATTTCCTCAAAATGCTTACTCTTCCATTTCTTCAACTCGCTCTCACCCCTCACGATTTATCCAAAGTCCTTACACTCTCGATTTTTTTCTAAGCTCTCACATCATTGTTATGGTGAATTTTAATGGTATGTGATATTAAATTTTATATTTGATGTACATGTTTCTGTAAATACAATGCATATTCCAGTATATGATTTGTATATGAGATGTATAATTCAGAATTTTATATTATACAATTGGCATGTGATGTATAATTAATGTATAAATATATACAATAATTATTTTATGTATATATGATTTGTATATGAGATGTATAATTTAGACATTTATATTATACACATGACATATGTGTTGTATAATTAATATCGAATTATATGTATAATTATGTATACATAATTTGTATATGAGATATATAATCCAGGTCTTTATGTTATACAAATGGCATATGCATTATGTGTATAATTATATATACAATAATTATTTTGTAGTTTTAGTTTGTCTAAAAGTCCCTGATTATGTATTTGATGTATGTGATTTTTTTGTTTATTTCGTATAATTTATATTTTTATAATACAATTTTAAGAGTACATCTTATGAGATTAAGACCAAAGATCTCGCTAGGTATTCGTAAAGGGTTTGGAAACAAACGTAATTCTCGGCTGACATTTTGTGGACTCTCTGGTTTTGGCTACACTATTATAGGGTTATGTGTAGATAGGGCTAGGCAAAGTTTAGAATACTAGTGGGCTGGCTATTTACGTTTTTTCCCCTACAATTTTCAATGAAAAAGTTTCAGAAATTGTGGATTTGGTCGTTAAATGGGATGTTGTAGTCACGGGTCATGTTTGGGCTATGTCATGGGTCAACTTGGACTGGTGGCTTAGTAGCGGGTCAACTTGGGTATTGCCCATCTTAGCCCATTAGTAAAATAGTTCTTCCCCAACCCATTATGCCATCACCCCTAGTAGTGTACTGACACACCCATATGTAATTTGCCAAGCGGTGTCACATGCCACCCTTTCTGAAGGGTGTCTTTATCACTGATGATTAAGGGCCTTATCCATTCTAATTTGATGTGTAGAGGTATTAGTCAAGTCCCCTTCCACTTTGTCTGTTTCCCTTTTGCCTATAATTTTCGGCAACCTATTGGTGATTGTTTAAAAATAAAGTTGAATGCTAAATATTTGAATGGATTAAGTCAATAAACTTCTCATATATGTTGATGATGAAAGTGTGAATTGATGGAAATCCTCAGAATTTCAAATCTTCTTTCATAGCAGATTAAAAGGTATTATTATTGTTGCATTGAAGTTAATAATGACTTAGACCTACAGCGAGATTTGAGTTTATACTGCTGAAAGTTTTATGGCTAACCCTTCAACCTACAATGGTTGACCTATTGTACTGAGTGTATTGTTTTTTAGTCAGTCCAATTGAACTGGGTGTATTACAATCTTCTTTTATTCTTCACAATCGAAAATCGTCAACTGGTGCACGATCTGAAATTCGATAAATAATTAGCATTCCACTTTGCTATTTTTGCCTATGGCAGAGTTCGAACTTGTGACGCGAGCCTAAACACACACATCATATGTTGTGTTCTTGCTACTGAACCAAAACCGGGGAGCCTGGGTTTTCTTAAAATCTTTTGCCTCAAATATAGGTAGGGTGCTAACAGTAATTATCTTTCCTTTAGTTATAATGCTACTACCAAGAGTGCTAACATTATCAGCTGATCTGGAAGCTTTCATTGATATACCTCAAGCCCAGGATAAGATTTTTTAAATAGCATGGTTAATTAAGACCAGTAAATTCGTTTTGATATATTTTGGCAGTTAACATAAGAGTGGACCTCAATTGCTATAAGCAAAACTTTATACGTTCAATTGAAGCATTCCTCAGAACTTATACTCTTAAATCATGAGGGCAGTTCATAAACGCATTAATAAATCCTAAGACCAGCAAGAGCAATAGTACAGGCAAAAAACACACATATATAAAAGCACAAAACTATTGAAGCATTGTTAATACCACTAAGAAACGACAAATCCCAACTACGGATATATAAGAGCCAAAACTGCTAAGGGCATTCCATCGAGCGTAAGCATCTGGATAATCTGGAACGCGATGTGGCATACCCGAAGCCCTAAGAAATGCATAGGAAAGAAGGTCATATTAACCCGAAAAAAGTGATCCAAAAAGCTTATACCGGAATCGCTTATATGATTTGGCCAAGTTCACCAGCTCCTTTGCATCTTCAAGCTTCGAATGCTCAGCCAAGTCATCAACTACCCTCTGCATTGTTGCATTATGTACAGTAACTTTTGAATTCATAGCTTTCTTACACAAGTCAAGAGCAAAATCAAGATCATCCTTGTCACAAGCAAAATGAATGAGCATCCCAAATGTTGCATTATCCGGATAACGTTCATTTTCCACCATTTTCTCATACCATCTTTTCGCCTCCTCCAAGTTCCTATCGTCCACAAACATTTTGATCATCGTGTTATAACTCAAAGCATTCGGGATGATGTCTTTCTTCCCCATCTCCTCAAACAACTCAATCGCCTCTTTAACCTGGTTATTCGCAACTAAACCTCGTAATCTTATGTTGTAACTCCACAAGTCAGCAACAACGTTTTTCTTTTGCATTAATACCCATAAATCATTTGCTTCAGAAAACATTTTCCATTCATGATAAGCGGTCAAAAGCGTATTGAAAGTCACTTTATCCGGTTTGATCCCCTGATTTTCCATCTCATCCATTACACTGACAGCAGAATCCAAAGAACCAACTTTACATAATGCTTTAATCAAAGTATTATAGGACACTACATCAGGCTCTATCGATAACTCCTCAGGTAATTCCCGAAACAACTCTCTCATAGTATCGTACTTTTCGGCCCTTACGCAGGCTTCTAAAAGGGCATTGAAAGCATAAACAGTTCGCTGACATTTTAAGCTTGGCATTTCGTCGAACAGTTTACGGGCATGTTCGTACATCTTTGCTGTACCGTACAAGAGCATGAGGCGGGAGACAAATAACTCATTGCTAATTTCTGGGTATTGTTTTTGGTGCTCAAGAATGTCTTCGATAGCGGAAGAGTTATTGTCAAGGCGGCGAATGGCGGTTTGATAGTTGGAGTTATGGCGTCGAAATTGAGGGGATTCCGACGATTTTTTGAAGTTGTTAACTATAGTTTGGAGTTCTTGTTTTTCGGTAAGTTTAGGTGTGAGCTTGGTGGATTTTAAGGAGGTTGTTTTGGGCTTGTCAGTTTTAAGCTTGATGGTTACTTTTTGATTCTCGGTAAAGATGCCGTAAAGCCGGCGATAAAGGGAAGAAGAAGACATGTGAAATGTCGTTAGATTAGAATTTCGTGGTTGAGGTTTTAACCATTTAGGAAACTGGGCTTGCTCTATATGTAGCGGGAGAAATTCAAAAATAGCATTTAAAAATAGTCACAATTCCAAAATTCATCGAAATTTAGTTATTTTTCATGTAAAGATAATCTAAAAAACAGTCCAGCATAATATATTGGAACTCCAGTATATTATACAAGAGCCAGCAAAGTATACCGGTCCAGTATAATATGTTGGAAGTTCATGCACAGGTGCACTGAACTCCAGTATATTATGCTGAATCGGTCTTTATTGCAGTAAAATAGTGGCTATTTTTCAATAATTTGGTAAATATTGGCTATTTTTGAATGACCAGTCCGAAAACTGGCTATCCGTGCTATTTTAACATATGAAGCCCGGTCCAGAATAAATGATCCGGTCTTATCCCTTACTTTTTCACTAGTCACAACTCCCCTTCTAAATGGCAAAAAATTACCTTGATAACAACAAAAATATTGCAATTATATAATAGGGTTAATTCTTCATTATATTATAATATAATAATTTAATTTAATTTAAATTTCAACTATAAAAATTAAAAAGAGTCAAAGAGTCAAAGAGTCAAGTCTGAACATAACAAAATTTATAGGAGAATTCAGTTCGTGTTGGTTTATTGCCCTTCAGTTTATTTTTTTTCATGTTAACTATATTCTACATGTATGTGAGTGTTGTGTAAGTATATTTTGGTTTGCATCTGTCCATTGTTTGGGTTAGGGCTTCTTTTTGTGAAGTATCTTTTCATTTATTTTGATTATTGATTAATAATTTCTTGGAATAACTGACAATTTTAAAGTTTTATCAGCAACTAACCTCTTCTATTTGCAAATAAAGTCGACTTTCTTGAATATTATGAAATTTTACGTAATATTGATATATTGTCTTGTAAAAATTTATACCTTTATAATTTACATACTTGCACATCATCGTATAAAAATTTTATAAAATTTTAGGTTCTAATTTTGATTGTAGAAAACTTCTTTGGAAAAAATATTGAAAAGGATAAAGGGATGGGTTAGGATGGCTATTTTGAGGCCCTTTGAAAGTGGATGAAGTCACAAGTTCTTGGATACGTAGACAGCTTCGCACCTGACTGAAAGAGCATCATCAGTAACAAGCAGAAGATAGCAAACATGCTTCTTTCCGTGTTGTTAGTATAGTTTCCTTTGACAAACTGGAACCAATAGAATATCCAAGCTATTTAAAACATAGTTGAAACAACTAGTTATGCAAAGGCAAGGAAAGCTCATACTGGAAGCTCTTACAAGACTTGGCCAACGTAGCCAGCTCTTTTGCATTTTCAATCTTAGAATGCTCAACCAAGCCATCGACAACCCTCTGCGTTAAACTATTATAAATAGATGTCACGACCCTAAACTCAAACCTGCCGTGATGGCGCCTATCAATAGTACTAGGCCAGGCGACTTCCACAATACCATAATTCATTAAAAACTATGCCAAAAGACATCATGTTTGGTAGAATTTCATTAAAGAAAACAAGAGTTGAACTCAGAAATAGAAATGCAGAAGTAAAGCCCCAAACATCGGGGTGTCACTGAGTCATATGCCACTACTACAAACTGTTCTGATAATAACAAGACTAACATAGTCTGGAAAAAATCCAAAATACAACTACGAGGAAGATAGAGAAGAAGAAAGCAGGACTGCGGTCGCCAGGCAACTACCTTGCTATCTCCGGTGATCAGCAACAAAAAAAAATCAGCAGCCACTACCGTGGCCAGAGATACCTGGATCTGCACACAAGGTGCAGGGGGTAACGTGAGTACACCAACTCAGTAAGTAACAAGTCCAAACTATGGACTGATAGGTATTGACGAACTTAACCTCAACAGGTAAACAGAAGTAAGTTGTGTAGAAAAGTAGCCATTCTTTCAATTCAAGTATTCAGCTCAAGCAGTAAAGTAAATACAGATCTGGACAATGTGAGGTATAAAGCTCAGCTAATCTCTACGTGCTAATGCACAGAATGTATGAAAATGCACCATGTACCTCCACTCTCAAGTGCTCAACCACTCGGTACTGTATATGGCCATCCGGTCCAGGGAAGATCTATCCCGGAATATATACATATCACTGACAACTGTCACTCAGTACCGAGGAAGGCCATTCCAGCCTTGTGGAGAAGATCCATCTCCAGGTATCAATACTTCGGACAAGTTCCATGTCCAGGGAAGTTCCATCCTTCAATAATATCAACTGCATTGACTGGGGATGTGTTACAAACTCCAGAGGGGCTCCTACAGCCCAAGCGCTATCATAATCATCAATATAACCGCTGTGACGTGCAGCCCGATCCCATAACTGTCACTCATAATCAGGCTCTCGGCCTCACTCAGTCATTAACCTCTCCAGTCTCACCACGGGCTCACAATGTCATGAAAACAGTGATATGATGAATCAATAATTAACTGAGACTCAGATATGATATATAAAAAAAATGCATGATCATGACTAAGCATGGGATATAAAGCGAAACTAGTGAGATGACAGCAAGAAATGACCGCTAAGGGTCCAAACAATACCGGCACAAAGCCTAAACATGATATCTAGCATGATTTACAGCTCAACTACGTTATCACATGAAGAAAACATGGATATCAACAAGATAGAGTCACTAAACGGTTCCATGGAATCACCCAGCCACAATTCTCACGGTGCACGTCCGCATGTGCGTCACTTGACATGTGCGTCACCTCAGTACTAATCACATAACACATAGTTCGGGGTTTCGAACCCTCGGAACCAAGTTTGGAAGCGTTACTTACCTCAAACAAAGTAAACTCCTACTTCGCAATGCCCTTTCCTCTCGACTTGGCCTCCGAACGTCCTGAATCTAGCCACAAGCAATACAATACGATCAATATAGGCTAAAGGAACCAATTCCACAAGAAAAATACCAAATTATAGTCCAAATCCCGAAATTCACTCAAATCCGACCCCCAGGACCACGTCTCGAAATCCGACAAAAGTCACTAAACTAGAAAGCTCATTCGCTCACGAGTCTAATCATACCAATTTTATCAAAATCCGACCTCATTTGGTCACATAAATCCTCAAAATTCCACTCTCCAATTTCCAAGCCCTAAATTTCCAAATTTCTAGCTCAATTTCCCAATTAGATGATGAACAAAGCCATGATTCATGAAATTTATGCCATTATAGGTTAGAATCACTTACCCCAACGTTGCTCCTTAAAATCCTTCGAAAAATCGCCTCTCTCCCGAGTTCCTCAAACCCAAAATCGAAAATGGAGAACAAAACCTCGAGCTGGGGTTTTCTGCCCAGCAAAACCGCACCTGCGGTCCTATTTCCTCTTCTGCGACACCGCACCTGCGGAATTTCCATCGCACGCGCGGAACTCACTTAATACACCAGGTTCCGCATCTGCGGCCAAACCATCGCACATGCGACCTCACCTTCCGCTTCTGCGGAAAAGACCAAACTCCTCTATGTCTGCATCTGCAGCTCCCCAAGTGCACCTGCGACCTCGCACCTGCAATCCCCACTCTGCAGGTGCGGAAACAACACCAGCAGCAGCCGCTTCAGAAAAACTTTTACTTTTATGAAATGCGTTTAATAACATATTACAAGTCACAATATTCGGCTTGATCTCATCCTTTTCCATCTCATCCATAAAATACACAGCAGAATCCAATGAACCAGCCTTACATAATGCCTTAATGGAAGTGTTATACGACACTAGATCAGGCTCAATTGACAATTTCTAGGGCAATTCGCGAAATAACCCGCCAATTTATCATATCTCTCTGACTTAAGACATGCCTCCAAAAGGGAATTGAAGGAAAAGACAGTGCGCGGACATTTTAATTGAGGCATTTTGTCGAGCAGCTTACGGGCATTATCATACATTTTGGCTTTGCCATAAAGAAGAATAATAGCCCGTTTGGCCAAGCTGCAAAAATCAGCTTATTTTGAGAACTGCTTTGTTTCAAAAATGCTTTTCTCAAAAGTACTTTTGGTGAGAAGCAGTTTGTGTTTGGCTAATTAGTTTGAAAAGCACTTCTGAGCAGCAATTAGTGTTTGACCAAGCTTTAAAAAACTGCTTCTAAGTGTATTTTTCTCAAAAGTGCTTCTCAAAAAAGTGCTTTTGGAGAGAAGCTACTTTTTTCTGCTTCTTCAAAACTGCTTCTGCTTCTCCTCAAAAGCACTTTTTTTCCTTCCAAAAGCTTGGCCAAACACCTCAATTTTTGGCCAAAAGTGCTTTTGGCGAAAAGAAAATGCACTTTTGGCCAAAAAAAAAGCTTGGCCAAACAGGCTATAAGACGGGCGACACAGTACTCATTACGAATATCTGGATAGTGTTTTTGATGCTCGATAATATCTTAAATGCCGGAGAAATGGTTGGCATCAGCAAGTTGGCGAACGGTAATTTCATAAAGGCAAGCGTTGGCGTCGAAATTTGGGGCATTCCGATGATCTTTTAAAATAATCTACAATTGCTTGGGGTGTGCGACAGTTGGGTCTTGTAGAAGTAAAGGTGGCTTTTGTTGTTGTGATATCTATAATTTTGGTGGGTGCATTGTTGTTTCCGGCGAGGAGACGGCGGAGAGGTGAAGAAGTAGACATCTGATTCGCTTATCTTGGCGCTGAGTACCACTTCGCCAAATTGATCTACAATGTTACCATTTCTTACCTTATGGTTATCAACGTAAGTTGCATCCTGTATTATTTTTAATGGATTTTTACTTTACATGCGATTCTTTGTTTTTATGATGTGAATAGATTTTTGAAATGAATTTAACTTCACATAATAGTCTAAAAAATATTTGTATAACAGTGTAATTTAACTTGTCTAATATTTACGTGTCTAATTTTCACATTACTAATTCTATTTATTAGCAATAATTATTTGTAGTTATTTTTTCGATAGCTTGATAGAGTAAATTCTTGTACACCATCAGTACTTTGAAATAAATTCTTTTTATTTAAAATTTGAACTCCTTTTGTCTTTAGACTTGCTAATAGCAAGGTGAAAAGAATGAAAGCGGAAAAATAACGTTTGGTATTAGGAACAAATTAAGCTGTAGTTTTTAAAGAAAAAGAGTAACAATCAGGGCTAAAAATCCCTCATTTTCTTGGTTAACCCACAAAATTGCGATATCGTATTTTATGATAAACCTTAATTACCATGTGGAAAATGTCGTGTTTTATGATAAACCTTGATTACCAAGTGGAAAATGTCATGTAAATATTTTTAAAATGGATAGTGAAGTTCAAAGATAAACCGATTAAAGTACAGAATACATGCTTGGAATAACATAAACTCTTTCTAATACAAAATTAGGTTATACTTAAGATATTATTCTTGTCGGTAGTGAAAAAGTGAGAGGAGAATTAAAATTCTACTTATTCAAATTGATAAATGATTGTGTGGAATCTCTTACACTAGAACTGAAACTAGTATCACCTGATCTGGAATTTCTGGTAGTGTTATTCAGTTGAACAATGACCTACTCATGGCCTATGAGGCATTTGCTGATGTTTATAAGTATTTAGTCCATGAATTTCATTACCAGTTGGTCAAATTCATTAACTGAAAAGTCCAGACAAGTTAAAGTAAGTAGAATGATAACCATGCATCTCTGCAAGCAGTGACAGATGAATCTGGAAACCAAAACGCATGGATTCTCAAAATTCCTAGCATTCGAGGTTGTATTTGTTAGGAATAGTCATTGTAATGTATTAAGTTCAAATTTCTCATTTGTTATTATGATTAAATTTGTGTCATTATATGTCTAACTTTGAAATTTGTAGGTACTTACATTCGTCTGTATAATTTGAACTACATAGGGCCAAACACCAAGCATGCCCATTAAGAGTTTGTTTGAAATTGTCATGGCCAACCTAACAAGGCCCGTCTTGAATAAGGCTCATGTCGGAACCCAATTCACAAATTCGCATGCTGTTCACTATATGTATTGGTCTGCTTTCTTTGTACGGTTTATTCTGGAAAAGGTCCACTAATAACATGATTAAAATTAGCTTAAGATACCTCCGGGGGATTTGCAGTCGTACCCTATATTTATGCCACCTCTTAACTTGTACCCTATTTTTAAAAACTATTTATTTCGTAGCCAACTAACAAAAAATCCGTAATAATATGACCATTATACCCCTTCCAAAACATATAAAAGATGCATCACGCATAAATCAATTTACGGTTCTCCTCCATCACTCCATCTCTCCTCAGATCGCCTCTCGCAAACCAAATTTGAACCAGATTCAAATTTCAAATTCAAAATTACAAAATACATTGTGAGTATTCAAATACATCTTCAGAATTCAAAATAGTTTTTGAAACTGATTGATTTGATTATATATGTTTTCTGATTGATTTCATGATTCATCTTCACTGATATGCTGAATTTGCATTCTAAATCTGATTCACGTTGAATTCTAACATTCTAATCCGACAAATTCAAATATGCTGAAGTTTTCCACTGCATAATATGCGGAAATTTTTGGTTTATTTGCTAAACAAGCTGAGTTTTTACATATGCTGAAGTATTTGTCTTGTAGTTTAATCAAGCTGAAGTTGTTTAGTTCATATGTAAAAACTTTAGGAAAACGAGCTGAAACATAGTTGCACTGTGCAAAAATAAAACATAAACTAATTCAGCTGAACGAGCTGAAGTTTTCTTCCTACACTGGGTAAAATTAAAAACATAAATTACAATTTAATATTGAACAAAACCTTCAGCATGGGATGCTGAAGTTTTTTAGTTCATCTTTAAAAACTTCAGCAGAACGAGCTGAAGCTTTCCTCCTACACTACGTAAAAATAAAAAATAAATTAAAATTTAATATTGAACAAAAACTTCAGCATGGGATGTGCTGAAGTTTTTAAGTTCATTTCTGAAACTTCAGCACCTAATAAGCTGAAGTGTTTGTCCTGGATTAATTAATTTTGTCGTACAACTTTTTCAAATAACTTCAGCCCATTGTGCTGAAGTTACTTAGTTCATTTCTAAAAACTTCAGCACTTAGTAAGTTGAAGTTTTTGTCCTCTAGGATGCATTCTCAACCTCTTGAGAAGCAAATGTCAATCCCTCCCAACCCTCCTTATTTAACCCAACCCCCCTAATACCAAACAATCCGGAAAGACCAATTTCCTTTAAAGATCAACTATTGAAGACTAACCTAACAATCTTCACCCCTTCCATCGATTATGATGAGATGCTTGAACCATCAAAAACAGTGGAAGACATCGAAATAGGAAGTGATCAAGGAAACAATCTAGGAGAAGCTATACAAATCTCCCTTTCATTGGAAGAGAGACACCGTATCTATGAGCCATGGAAATTCTCTATTATAATCAAGTTAGTAGGGAAACGTATGCCACACCACTACCTAAAGAGGAAGATTCAAGATCTATGGAAACCAATGGAAGAATTCTCTTTAATTGATCTTGGTGAAGACTACTACATAATCAAGTTTACAAAGAAAGAAAATATGGATAAAGCTATTCACCTAGGACCATGGTTCATCAATGGTCATTTCCTATCTATCTCCGAATGGAAACCCAACTTTGTGGCTAAAAATGCAAAACTAACTTCCTCAGCTGTTTGGGTAAGACTGCCTCAACTACCAACTGAGTTCTACGATGGGAAAATCCTAGAAAAAATTGGCAATGCAATAGGACGACTGCTAAAAATTGATACATGCACCTCAACTACCCTAAGAGGTCGTTATGCAAGAATTTGTGTTAAATTCCTTTGGAAATTCCAGTTCAGTCTTTCCTATACGTTGGAGACCACAAGCAAGATATACTCTATGAAGGGGAGGATTTTCTTTGCAAAAATTATGGGCGCTTTGGTCACACTCAAAGACAATGCAACTATATCAAGATGCAAAACTTGGATCCTCACCATGCAGGACAGGAACAACACCAAGAAGCTCCACATGAAGCATGTGACTCGGAATGGAAAACTGTCCCCTTTAACAAGAAGAAAAATCAAGGCAAAAAAACTCCTACCCAAGTGCCTACAATCCAAGCTAATGGAAGCCAAGGTCCAGGTATTCCGGTAAAACTATTTAATGCTAAGACAGGTAAGTTCTTTTTTACCCAAACTCTCCATTGTAAAACAAAAAATAATCTCCTTAATAATCAACATCTTCCTGTCACTACTCATCCTAAACCTTCTTCTAATCAATCTACCTTTAATATGGAAAACCACCTCTTAGAAGAGAGGCAAAAGGTTTTGGCTCAAACCACTTTGGTTAAGGAAAATTTTATTAACAATAATAGATTTAATCAATTAAACAGTGAATTGGATCTTGACACACAAGACACTTGCATGCAAGATCCCAACGTGGCACCCCATATTGTTAAACCCTTAGTGAAATCCAATGCCATGCAAAATGACACTTGTATGGACAACTCTACCCCTATCGCTAATCATTCCCCTACTGCCTCAAACCCCCTCCTTAACCCAAAATCTTTCCAAAATCTCCCCATATCCATAGAATCTTCCATAAACTCCCCATCCATGCATGTTGGCCAAATGGCAAAGGCCATAGAAGAAACTTTCCAAATGGACATTCCCATGGATGATCCAATCCAAGCATTTAAGTGCTCCTTTAAAAGTAACCTAGAGCAACCAAAGGACATAGATAAAAACGAAGCAATCATCACCTCCCCACCCAATCGGCTAACCTCTCCTCCTACCCAATATCCCACGCCAACTTCCAGTGCATTAAATTCACCTAGTCTCAACCAAAATGCCAAGAGTTCCATCATCACTAAGGAGAAGAACTCGACTAGTTCAAGTCTTGAGACAACGCCACCCTCTCCAAATGGAAAACATTCCCCCCCTCCATCCCGAAGATCAGCCCCAAATTATTTATGCTCAACCCCCCCAAGCTCAAGATTACCAACCCACGAGTTGGATGGAACTAGGGCTCATGGGCCATGCACTCTCGTTCACAGTACCCATCAATGGCCAAGAAGCCATAGTAATCTTGCACAACACTCAATACCTAGCTCAACTCATCACGGAGGGAATGAGATTGGCGATGAACAACTATCTAAACCAAGTATGGCTCAACAATGTCATTCACCCCATGGCACCATCGTTGAACACTCGAATGGCCCAAACAATGAGGGAGCAATGGAATATGCCCCCTCAATTCAACTCCATGCATCCTCTAAATGCTCCACTGGATCTCCCTTTCTTTCCAACGGAGATGTACACCCACCTAAACCCCATCTTTCTCCCTTGGGATGTCAACCTAGGGAACCAAGGGAATGTACCTCTCCCCCAACCACCTCCAGTCCCCCCACCACCACAGCAAGAATACCCCATACCAGGGCCAGTGGAGGCAGAGATGGAGGAGGACGATGTCCCCCTAAATCCTCACTTAGATAGAGCTCTCAAGCCTAAATGGAATAAACATATTTCTATTCACGGAAAGGCACGAAAAAAGGTATGTTCTTAGTTGCCCACTAGCCCTATACAAGTGCTCGATGGATATACGCCCTCCACACGACCCTACTGTGGGGAACAAGGCTATGATATTAGTTCCATCGATGAGGAGGAACCCTGTCCAAGCAGGGGGAATAAGGGAAAATGGGGAAATGAACAACACTGACTTAGCTATGAATCAGGCTACTACTTTCATTATTTGGAATATACGGGAGGGGGGGGGGGGGGGACAATGACAACTTTAGGAGGAACTTTAGGGAGATTCTTGACACTCATAGGCCATGCTTGGTTACTTTGCTGGAAATAAGGATGATAAACCATGTTGCCTTGCTCAATGTTGGTTTCTCTGAGATGATAGAAGTTCCTTCGCAGGGACAATCAGGTGGTATGGTCATGATGTGAAGGGATGATATAATCAATGTCCAAAATGTTGTTAGAAGAGGTCAGGAGATCCATGCAACCATAGAGGTACATCCTTTACGTAAACCTTGGCTCTTTACTTCAATTTATGCTAGTACCAATATTTCTTCTAGAAATATTATGTGGGATAACCTAGAAAATATTAGTAATTCTTATAAAGGACCTTGGCTAGTAGGTGGTGATTTTAATGATATTCTTACTGTTAGCGAGAAATTTAGAGGTAAACCAATCAAAGATAGTAGAGCTAAATATATTTGGTCCATAATTAATAACTGTAACCTAGTTGACCTAGGCTTCAAGGGAAGTAAATACACCTGGACCAATAATAGACATAAGAATAAGAGCCTTATTTTAGAAAGGCTTGATAAAGTTTTTGGGAATGAAGAATGGTTAGAACTCTTTCCTAAAAGCTCTATTATCCATCTCCCCAGAACTCACTCTGATCATAATCCTATCCTGGTGGAATTAATTCCTAGAAATAGAACTCCTCATAAGGTCCCCTTTAGGTAGGAAACCTTCTGGTGTAGACATCGGGATTTTCAAGCTATTGTTATAAAGTCCTGGAATAACAATGACTATTTTAAGGCTAACTCAAATTTTATTGAAAACATAAAACCTTGGAAAGACAGGACTTTTGGTAATATCATGAGTAGGAAGATAAAACTCTTAGCTAGACATCAATGTATTCAAAATTCTAACAACTATGCTACCAGCTCTTTCCTAAAGAATTTGGAATTAACTCTGTGTCATGAGTTTAATGATATCCTGAAAATAGAAGAAGACTACTGGAAACTTAGATCCAGGATAATGTGGCTTAATGATGGTGACACTAATACTAGATTTTTCCACATTTCTGCCACTAATAGAAAAAGAAGAAACAAAATTACTTTCTTTAAAGACGATGCTGGTAACTGGATAAATGACCATAGTCTTATTCTGACCCATGTCCAAAACTATTTTATCTCTACTTTTATCTCTTCCCATACTTACTCCTCCTGGGCTAACCCCCTTAATACTCAATCCAGCTGCAAAATTATCAACCTAGAACAACTAGATGCTCCCCTACTGGATAATTAAATAAAAAGTGCAGTCTTCTCTTTCAAACCATTCAAATCTCCCGATCCAGATGGTCTGCACCCCTTCTTCTTCCAAAAATATTGGTTCCATATAGGGGATTCTGTCAAAAATCTCTGCCACAACATCTTCAATAACCAGATAATCCCTCCAAATATTAACAAGACTCTTCTATGCCTCATTCCTAAATTCCATAATGCTAATAATATCAAAAACATCAGACCTATTGGCTTGTGTAATACTATCTATAAAATAATTACCAAGATTCTAGCCAATCGTATCAAACCTTTCCTGGATCAACTAATCAGTCCTTACCAGGCAAGCTTTATGAAAAACAGAAGAGCCTCAGACAATGCTATCATCATCCAGGAAATGATTTCTAAATTCAATAAGCTGAAAGGCAAGCAAGGCCATATGATCCTGAAAATTGACTTGGAAAAGGCTTTCGACCGCCTTGAATGGTCTTTCATTCGTCACACATTGGACTTCTTCAAATTCCCTCCCAAATTCTCTAAACTCCTGCTAAATTGCATCTCTACCAGCAAAATAGCTATTTTGGTCAATGGGGCTACTACAAACTATTTCCAATCAATTAGAGGTATGAGACAAGGCGACCCCATCTCCCCTATATCTTTATCCTCTGTCTAGAAATGCTCACCAGATATATAGAATACCAAGTAGATATCAAAAACTGGGACCCCATTTCCCTAGGATATAAATGCCCAAAGATATCCCATCTATTATTTGCTGACGACCTTTCTCTCATGGCTAGAGCAAATACTAAATCCTGTCAGGCCATAAAAAATGGGCTTGACATATTTTGCTCTCTATCTGGTCAAAACATCAATCTGACTAAATCAAAAATCCTTTTTTCAAAAAATTGTAATCAATCAATCATTACCAACATTACCACTTCTCTTGGTATTAAAAAGAGTAACAACTTTGGCACATATCTAGGTTTCCCCATCCTTCATCACATCCCAAAACCTAGAGATTACCAATTCCTCATAGACAAAATGAGAACCAAACTTGCATCCTGGAAGATGAGGTTTTTTAGCTTGGCAGGAAGAACAACCCTTGCATCATCATGCCTTAACAACATCCCAAACCATTATATGCAATACACCCTGCTCCCTACTAAAACCCTTAAAAAGATTGATAAAGTCCAAAGGGATTTCATTTGGGGTAGTACAATTGAAAAAAGGAAACTTCACTTAGTAAACTGGTCCACTATATGCCAACCCAAAAAATATGGCTGACTGGGGATCCATAATTCTCTCAATAAAAACCTTTGTACCCTGGCCAGCTTAAGCTGGAGACTCCTTACTAATACCTTAATTCCTTGGGCAAAGCTAATCATCTCTTACTATTGCAATAGCCCCTCTGCAAATAGAACATCCTTCCTCTGGAAAAGCATTCGCAGAGGGTGGAAAATCTGTTCCAAAGGCATCACATGGTCCACTCATATCCACTCCAACCTTAACTTATGGGGGGACAATTGGATACCAAATATTGGTCGCCTAAGGAACCTATTTACAGGCCCCCCTTCAGCCAAGGATCTCTCTATAAAATTAGAGATATCTTTGATGGAACTATGTGGAACCTAAACTCTTTAACCTTCTCTCCCTCTCCGGATATGTTAGCTACCATCTCCAAAATAAAAATCCGCCAAAAAGGCATTCTCACTGACACTCCTACTTGGCCCCTCACCACCAAAGGAGTCTTTACCACCGCCTCTTGTTATACTCTGCTTGAATCCCCTAAGGGATCTAACCATGACTTTGAATGGATCTGGCACCTGGAGTGCCCTAATAAAATTAAATTCTTCCGATGGCAATGTCTTCACAATCGAATCCCTTGCAGGAAGTACCTTTCGCAGATCGGACTAAACATTGATTCAAATTGTCCCATCAGCAAAAACCCTATTGAAGAGTCAATTGAACATATCTTCCTAGATTGCAAAGTTGGAAGTACCTTTCGCAGATCGGACTAAACATTGATTCAAATTGTCCCATCTGCAAAAACCCTATTGAAGAGTCAATTGAACATATCTTCCTAGATTGCAGAGTTGTCAGTAATCTCTGGAGAGAACTGCAAGCAACCCAGCAAATCGTAAAAAATGGGAAGCACTGGCTTCTCCAAGTAAGAGATCTCAATATTCCTCTAAAACACAACCTCATTAACTGGGAAAACTTCTTTCCTTTCCTTATCTGGCATATCTGGATTAATAGAAACAGTAATAACATCAACAACACGAACAATTTTTTAAGGGGTTCCAAAATCATGCTAAAGGCATTGGAATTTAAACTTTTCACGGAAAAATCCCTTATCCACCCTCCCAAATCCCTTATAAAAATTAACTGGTTCAAACCCTCTAGGGGATGGTACAAATTGAATGTGGATGCAAGTTTTCATAGTAATGGCAAAAATTGTGGTCTAGCGGGTGTTTTTAGAAATGCAACCGGCTACTGGGTGGTTGGTTTTGCAAAACTAGCACATGAAAATGGCTCCCTTGCAGCATAATTAAAAGCACTACGAGAAGGGCTACGAACAGCAAAGGAATGGAATCTCTTCCCACTTGAGATTGAGACAGACTGCTCAGAGGCTATCCAGGCAATACAACATGGTAATAAATTACTTAACAAAACTGTTAATGATTACAGGTCCTTAATGCACCAGCAGAGGGTTACTCTCCAACACACTTTCAGGCAGGGGAATGGGATTGCTCACCAACTAGCCAAAGAAGTTCTAGGAAGGGAAAACAAGCCTCAGGGATTGGCAGGAAGCAGCAAAGCAGTGAAGCCCGCAAAAAAAAAGTTTTTGTCGTACCACCTTTTGATGTACTATATTTTGTTGAAAGTGACAAACTTGAATCAACTTGTCATGAAAAACTCCTATGTAATGAAGCTTCTAATATGCTAGCAAGCTTAGGAAACAAATGCATCCTCCGTGATGCAAGCTATGTTAACTATGTACTGGATGTTCCTTAGCTTTTAATATATATATTTCCTGTTTGCTCAAAAAAAAAAACTCGCTTAAATAACCTAACTAATGATCACACTGAGATTTAGCGAAGAATGTAATTAGCACTCTCTTTATTCAATGACTTAAATCAAGACTTATTTTCGTCGGATAGGACAGAAATATATTACAAAAGTTTTGCTCATTGCAGATAATTCAGAAAGAAATCAATAAATATGGATGAAAACGTAAGGCACAGATCAAAGCTATAGGACTATATGCGATCAACCTTGGTTTCTTTTTTCTTTATTAGCGCTCGCTTTTTCCCTCCCCCATATGTTTCTGTCCTCGAGATCTTTTGTTAAATCTATTCCCAAAATATAACTCATACCAAGACATGTTTTACCATGTCTATATACCTTGACCACAAATTGAGAATATTTTAGTTTCCTCCTTTCAATGGAAAAAGAATGCATCACATGCATATGTTCCTTCACTAACATCAATGGTCTAAAAAAGCATTAGGTGATTTTTGTTACTTAAACGCTAATGCAAAGACATTGGAGAGAAAATATAGCAACTTGAGGAAACATATTAAGGAATAATTGTTCAGAAAATAGAAACCAGTTAAACAAATCTATTGTGGAATATATTCAACTATAAAGGCATAAGACTCTAAATTAACTTGAAAGATGCTACCTTTATAGTAACAAATAACATCATCCGCAACATTGACTAGCAATAACGCTTAGATTACATCTGAATAATAAGAAATTAGTGATATAATAGTGAAATTGAATGAATACAGAATGTAAAGGAAGCTTCATCGAATCAGCTACTAATCAATTCATGAGTTAGCAAATGTAATGTGTGTACAAGCATCTTTTTCCTTTTATTTTAATTCAAATCATTAAGGAAACATTTCCAATATAACACAAAAAAAGGAGCGGTCAAGTGACGAACTAATTAGATAATTCCAGGATATATTCAGGTAATAACACCAAGTTTTCTTTCCATCCCCAACTTCGTCTAACCAAAAAAAAAAGTTATTCACCTTTATTTGATCCGGGAAATTAATTATATACCGCAATAGAAAACTTATTAGAAAATAATAAACCAACAACAATAGCACCATATATTCATGACTTTGAAAAAAAATTACATGCATAGTAAAAGAGGAAGAATAGAGACCTTAAATAGGCACAAAAGGAAAGTAATATCACCGCAAACTATGGAATGCCGACGGAATCAAGCCAAGCCAACTATGAGAGACATCCTGCAAAAAAGAGTAGAAATCCATCATTAGATCATCTAACATTTGTATATTCACTTTGATTTAAAATAGCGAGGAAAAAAAAGAGAAAGAGGGAAAAAGCGAAATCAATATTGTGCATAAAGTTATAACCAGTGATTCAGTACCTCCAAAGTAAATATACAATAAACACTCTCCTTTTTCAAGGGAGGACACTTCTGAATGATGTAGGACATCCTTTCCCACTTTTGAGTAGTGATGCTTCCTCACAATTTTGTATTGGCATCTTTAGAACATTGAATAAAATACATAACTTAGAGAATAACCAAGGGTTTAAAATTCAAATTGGCCCGTTTTTGATTTGTAATTTTCTCGACAAATTGGTGCTCCCTGTATGTAGCTACAGATAGGAGAAGGGAAAGAGAGAAGGATAGAAGGAAAGAGAGAGGAAACTGAGAAGTGAGACCCAAATAGTGTTGTTTTGCATAATAAGGTGATAACCATCGTTTCCTCAAGACATACCAGTACACGTGTTGAGAGAAGAAAGACAAAAATTCAATAACCAATGAAATGGGTCCAAGTCTATAGTACAATTAACAAAACTTCTTGTACAGCTGAATATAGCTGTGTTCGTACACCCTTTCACACATATACAGTAGTAAAGTAAAGTAAAGTAACTATTATTGATGATTAAAAGTTAAATGTTTGAAGCTGGTACTTCTCTGCCCTATGTTAATATTTAGTTAAGGGGACTCATTGATGTATGTTTTTAGATAAGGGAAACATGAGCTATTTAGTAATGTATTCACCTTTATTTCTATGATCTCATAAATGCTTCTCTTTAAGTGTTACTATATTCCTTTATTGTATGATAATCTGTAAAGTTTTAAAAAGGTATTCCATAGAAGTAAGACTACTTTTGGATGGTGACAAAGAGTTGAATAGATGGAATTGGTGTTCGACTACGTGATATGTGTATTTAAGTGTATACGATCAAAGTCATATGCCCCCGATTTATAAGCTCGAGGTTCTGCCCTAGACCCAAGTCCGGGAGAGGTCAAGTTCGAAACCGGTGGACCAGACTCGAGCTCGAAGACATAGTGTAATGCCCGGAGACGGGAGTTCGAGGAATACCGAGGCCAAATGTGCTCAACCTCGAAATAGTACCGTTGTGGATTTGTAACAGAATGAGCTAGATTCCTTCCACGTCCCTAAGATCATGGCGCCAATCCCGGAATAAGATCGTACGATTCCGTACTAGGCAGTTAGACAGCTGTAACAAGAATATTCCCTACTATAAATAGAAATATTCCTTATTTAGGGTTCCCCTATTATAAAAGGGGAACCCCAATCATTTGTAAGCCCATCTGGTAACTGAGAAAAGAATATACTCTACCTTTTTCGCCTGTTTTTCATCACCATTGTCCTTTAGCTGTATTGTTCTTACTTTGCTTTTATTATTGTTCTTGTTTGATGGGTGGCTAGAATTCATGGTTTAGCACATTATATGCCTTGCGTTTTACATGCTTAATGTTAAATTACACTTTGTTTGAGCGTAATGGAGTCTATTTTATGTGTAGGTGCATCGGAAATGAAAGTAGAGCTAAAGGGATGCTTAAATGTCGAAAGTGCGCTCGAGAACGGTGGAAAGGAGAAGCCGGGCAAAAGCCAGCTTGACCAGGCTTTAGCCTGGCGAGGCCAGCTTAAAGCCAGGCCCAACCAGGCGTTAGCCTGGCGACGCCAAACTTAAAGCCAGGCCTAGGCAGGCGTTAGCCTGGAGATGCCAGCTTAAAGCCAGGCCGAGGCTGGCGTTAGCCAGGCGACGCCAGGCCTAAGGCCAGGTCCAGTCCGAGTTTTGAAGGTTTTAATTGTTTCCTGGCTTGACTAGGAGTTGACCTACACGTTTAGCGCTTTTCCTACACATATAAATAGACCTAAAAATGCCAGTTTTGACGGAGATCGATTTTGAGACAGACTTTAGACCTAAGGAGAGCACGGAGCAGTCGTGGAGGCCAGGATTCGACCTAAGGAGGCAAGAACACACTAGGAGCAAGGTGGAGAATTCTTCTTCGAGTTTTTCACTTCCTTCTTCCTATTTTCCATTATTGGTTATGAATTCTAGTATTGTAGTTATGCATACTATTATGAATAGCTAATTTGTTATTTAGGGTTTTGATGGAACCTTTTGGAGGATGATTTTCCTGTTATGTTAATATAGATTTGCTGCAGTATTTTCTCTATTTGTTCAACTACATTATTATTGTGGTTGGTTGAAGAGCTCTCAATCGACTGTGCCTATTTAGTGTGTATTACTCGGGAGAGAGTGCATATTTAGGTAGTTGTTGAACGACATCACTCCTAACGTATATGAGGGATCAGTACAGAGGGTTTAAAGGTGGGATTAGGGATAACGAAACCTTGGGTGCGATCCGAGTGAGCCGTACTTAATGCCAGCTAGCATAATTCGGGAGAATATGTCTAGTAAATTATGGTAATTACTCAGGAGAGAGTTACGACAGTCAGAGCGCTCATGATCGGTAGAGAATACTTTGACGAATTTATAGAAAATGTAGCGGGAAGGATTCCGACAATTGGGGAAATCATAACTCTAGACCTTCTTAATCTTGTCTCTAACCCTTAGTATCTTTAGTTGTTAACTTACTATTTTAATTTGTCAGTTAATTAGTTAAACACAAGAATCTTAATATCTATAAGTTAGGAATTGTTCAAGCTTGTCTTCTTGGTGATAGTGAACAGTTGTAGCCAAAACCTTAGTTCTCTGTAGGATTCGACTCCGGACTTGTAAACCGGATTATATTTGCAACGACCACTTAGTCCTTTTTTATAATGCATAGTTGGGCGTGATCATTGTTATACCAAGCTTACCTCGAGGTCCCCAAGCTCGAGGTCACTGTTGCTGAGTAACATTGGTTTGATTCACTTTTCTCTTTCACTTCTACTTCATACTTCCTAATTATTAGTTGGTATTGAACTAAATCACGTATCTTTAAAACCACAAATTAAATTTAATTGTTACTCGTATTTTCGAGGTAAACAGTTTGGAGCCCGCCATGGGGCTAAAGATAATAGTGATTATTTCTTTACTGATTCTCGTTACATACGTTATTTTACACTTTTTCTTGTCAAGATTTTTTGATTCTCAGGCTTAAGCATGTCTAGCACACAAAACGCACCTGTTCATGACAACGAAGGTCTTGGTGAGAGCGACAATGTAGGCAGTCAGTGTGCCATCGGTAAACCCTGGGGAAGTGCCAAACATGGAACTAGTTGATGTTGGTTCTCATATTGATATAAACACCAACCTAGACACAGACCCGAAGGGAGTGTACGCAGGGATGCTCGATCGGGGGATCAAGGAACGCCAGGAGCAGGAGATGGGGGAGTTAGCCTCCAAGTGATATTTGAGATGTTGCAGGCTCAGCAAATCTCCATCGCTCAACTTCAAAGTCAATATAAGACCCCGAGTGTAGCTGAACATGAAAACAATCAACGTGCTGAACCAACATCGGAAGGGCCAAATAGAAACGACTCGGGGACTGACCCCACCATTATGAAAATGCTCGAAGAGCTCACTAAGAGGATCAAATCCGAAGAAAAGAAAATTGAGGATAACAATAAGAAGGTGGAGACTTATAACTCCCGTGTAGACCAGATACCGGGGGCACCTCCAGTTTTGAAAGGTCTAGATGCCAAGAAGTTCATACAAAAACCATTCCCTCAGAGCGCAGCCCCAATGCCCATTCCTAAGAAATTCCGCATGCTCGATATACCAAATATAACGGGACAACTGACCCTAACAAACATATTACTTCATACACTTGTGGGATCAAAGTAAATGACTTGAATGATGATGAAATCTAGTCAGTGTTGTTGAAAAAGTTTGGGGAAACACTCTCAAAAGGAGCTATGATTTGGTATCACAACTTAGCTCCTAACTCTATTGATTTATTTGCTATGTTAGTAGACGCTTTCGTTAAAGCCCACGCCGGGGCCATAAAGGTGACCACGAGAAAGTCCGATGTCTTCAAAATAAAACAAAGGAATGACGAGATGTTAAGGGAGTTCGTGTCTAGGTTTCAGATAGAAAGAATGGAACTGCTGCCGGTCTTCGGCGACTGGGAAGTACAGGCCTTCATGCAGGGTTTGAACGAGCGAAGCTCGATTGCTTCTCGACAACTAAAGCAGAACTTGATCAAGTATCCAGCTGTGACGTGGTCAGATGTGCACAACCGCTACCAGTCAAAAATCAGGGTTGAGGACGACCAATTAGGAGCTCCCTCGGGTTCAGTTCATCCTAATAGGTTTATGGCCAAGCCCCCGAGGGATACGAATAGGGAATAAAGATCGAACAGGGAAAGGTATCAACCGTATATCGATCGAAGGAACCACGGTTCAGGTCGAAACGCTCCTCGGAACGATCGGAGAAACGATGGGGGTCAAAGTTCTCAGGGACTCGTAAATAAAAACGGAGTCGATAAGCATACCGATCCTGCGGAGGCTCCTCGATTATCGGAGTACAACTTTAGCGTGGATGCATCAGGAATTCTGTCGGCTATTGGAAAAATCAAAGACACCAAGTGGCCGAGGCCTATACAAACTGATCTTTCTCAAAGAAACCCAAACTTGATGTGAAAGTATCACGGTACACATAGCCATAGAACAGAAGATTGCCGGCAGCTAAGGGAAGAGGTTGCTCGGTTGTTCAACGAGGGCCACCTTCAAAAATTTCTAAGTGATCAGGCTAAGAATCACTTCAGGGAGAGAGACGCAAGGAAAAATGAGCAAGAAGAACCACAACATGCAATCCACATGATCATTGGCGGAGTCGATGTCCCTCAACGACCTATATTCAAGCGCACCAAGTATCAGTCACAAGAGAGAAACGGACTCAGAGCTATGTGCCCGAGGATGTCCTATCGTTTTGTGATGAGGAAGTAGAAGACATATCTCAGCCTCACAACGACGCCCTGGTAATCTCTATCATTCTAAATAAAATTCAAGTTAAACGTGTTTTAGTGGATCCAGGCAGCTCAGCGAACATAACTAGATCGAGGGTCGCGGAACAACTCGGGCTGCAAGATCAGATTGTACCAGCATCCCGGGTGCTAAATGGCTTCAACATGGCAAGCGAAACAACGAAGGGAGAGGTTATCTTGCCAGTAATCGTAGCCGGGACCGTACAAGATACCAGGTTCCATGTTATCGAAGGTGACATGAGGTATAACGCACTCCTCGGGAGACCATGGATACACAACATGAGGGCAGTTCCTTCAACTCTTCACCAGATGATGAAATTCCCAATAGAGGAAGGAGTGAAAACAGTCCACGGAGAACAACATTGTATACGGTCAAAATTAGGGGAGGTCGATTTTAAGGCTTCAATGGCATTTCAAGCCCGGCCTCGGTGGGATCGAAGCATAGTCCAAGGCTCGTCCCCGAAGCACTCGCCTCGGTAGGGTATATTGAAGACTCATCATGGCGTGCCTCGAGGCAGCGTGAAAATTGACGACCATCATGGAAAGGCGGGAAACCCCTGAGGGCACGTAATGAGGACTGACAGAGTCTGCAAGAAATAGTACAAATTCGTACTAAGCCATCATACAGCTGTACCGATAGCATTTCCACGTCATTATTAGACATGTACCACGTTGGGATTCCCCCCTCCTATATAAAGGGGACCCTTGTCATTTTGTAAGAGGGACGATATATTGAATACAATACAACATTCTCTGCTCTTCCTGTTTAAACGTGCTCAACAATTACTCTGCACATTTATTGCTCATTATTAACTGCAAAAGGCTATCTTTGAGGCCTCCATTATCATTGTTTCTCCATTAATTATTCATTACTAACTACCCTAGCTGGACAACGAAGCCCCTGTACCAGTCAGCTCGAGGCTCGGCCTTGTGATAGCTTTGAGTTTGCATATCTTATTCTCTTTACTTACATTTAGCATCCATTTCCTAACAACTAGCATTGAAATAAATCGCATATTTTTAGAACCACAAAATCAAATATATTTGTTAATACCATTTTTAAGGTAAACAGTTTGGCGCCCACCGTGGGGCTAAAAATAATAGTGGTTGTTTTGGTGCTAGTTTTCTGAAAACACAAGTTATTCTTCACACTTTTTCTTGTCCAAGAATCTTTGATTTCAGGTCAAAAAATGTCTTACTCAGAAAATGCACAGGAAAACAACAGTGTTGGGCTTCATGGAGAAAACGGTGCAGATGCCGGTGTACCACCACAAAACCCAGGGGTGGCACCAGCACAAATCCCCGTTGACGTGGGTTCATGCAACGCTGTGCATATCGATGTGAGCTCTCATACCAACGGAAGTGTGCTCGGAGAAAACCAACATGAAGCACAGGGGACTCCAGTTTAGGAGGAAAGAGAAGTTATCCTTCAAGTCATTTTTGAGATGTTACAAGCACAACAAGTGGCTAGTGCTCAACTACAAAGTCAACAAAAAACTCCAAGCACAGCAGCACCGGAAACGGCTCCTCGAGTCGAGCAGGCACTAGAATGGTCGGGTAACAATGGGTCAGCAGCAGACCCCGCTATTATGTAGATGCTCAAAGACCTCGCCAAAAGGATTGAATCAAGAGAAAAGAAGATAGAGGCTAACGATAAAAAGGTGGAGACTTACAACTCGAGGGTCGATCAGATCCCGGGCGCACCTCCGATTCTGAAGGGCGTAGATTCAAAAAAGTTCATACAGAAACCATTCCCACCAAGTGCGGCTCCGAAGCCCATCCCAAAGAAATTCAGAATGCCTGATGTCCCGAAGTATAACGGGACCATGGACCCCAATGAGCACATCACTGCTTACACTTGTGTTGTATAAGGGAGCGACTTAAAGGATGACGAAATTGAGTCCGTCTTGTTGAAAAAATTTGGAAAACACTATCAAAGGGGCTATGATGTGGTATCATAACCTACCCCCAAATTCAATAGATTCATTTGCCATGTTAGCAGACTCTTTTGTGAGGGAACACGCTGGTGCCATCAAGGTCTCCACCAGGAAGTCCGATGTCTTCAAAATCAAATAGAGAGAAAACGAGATGCTAAGGGAATTTGTATCTCACTTCCAGATGGAGCGAATGGAATTACCATCAGTCTCCGATGACCGGGTAGTTCAGGCCTTCACTCAGGGTTTGAACGAACGAAGCTCGGTAGCCTCGAAGCAGCTAAGACAAAATTTGATCGAGTATCCTGCCGTGACCTGGGCGGATGTGCACAACAGGTATCAATCGAAGATCAGGGTCGAAGACGACCAATTAGGAGCCCCTTCAGGCTCAGTATAAGCTAGCAGGCTTTTAGCAAAGGAACAAAGGTTTACGGAAAGGGAGTCGAGACAAAACAAGGAAAGATACCAGCCGTATGTAGAAGATCGAAGGAACACCCCGAAACGTAATATACCTAAAGGCGATCGTAGGATAGATCGAGGTCAAATTTCCCGAGGACTCATGAATAAAGCCGGGTTCAATAGGCACACTAGGCAGGTAGAGGTACCCTGGCTATCCGAGTACAACTTCAACATCGATGTCTCGAACATCGTTTCGGCCATAGGTAAAATCAAAGATACCAGGTGGCCATAACCCATACTGTCAGACCCTTCACAGAGGAACCCTAACGGCAAATATCACGGCACTCACGGTCAAAGGACCGAGGACTGCAGATAGCTTTGAGAAGAGGTAGCCCGGCTGATCAGCGAAGGGCACCTACGAGAGTTCCTCAAGGACCGAGCTAAAAATGAATTTCGAGAAAGAGAGGCGAACAGGAAGAACGAACCAGAAGAACCATAACACATCATCCACAAGATCATTGGAGGGGTCGACGCCCCACAGGGACCCATTGTCAAGCGGATGAAAATATCCATCACCAGGGAAAAGTAACCTCAGAGTTATAGACCGGAGGATACTCTCACATTCAGTGAAGAAGACATCGAGACCTTGTCTCAACCTCATAATGACGCACTGGTAATTTCTTTTCCTTTGAATAAATTTCAAATTAAACATGTGCTCGTGGATCCAGGTTGCTCGGCCAACATAATCAGGTCGAGGGTGGTGGAGCAGCTCGGACTGCTCGACCAGATCGTACCCGCCTCTCAATTCCTCAATGGATTCAACATGGCGAGCGAGACAACGAAAGGGGAGATCATCCTCCCGGTCAATGTGGCCGGTACAATCCAAGATACCAAGTTTCATGTCATCGAAGGTGACATGAGATACAATGCCTTACTTAGAAAGCCTTGGATACACAATATGAGGGCAGTTCCATCAACCCTCCATTAAATGATGAAATTCCAGACCAAGGATGGAGTAAAAGCAGTGTACGGGGAGCAGTATGCAGCAACAGAGATGTTCACGGTGCATGACATGGCACCGGCATCGATGCCCCTACCTCGAAGGAGCCAAAAGACAAGCAGACAGTCGGGTAGCAACCACAACCGACATTCTCGGCTACATCCGAATAAGGGAATAAAGGACCGTACCGCGTCCTCGGAGCAAGCAATTAAAACGTATCGGGACTTGAACGCTATCATTGCTAAGGTACAACCCTCTCCCTTTTCATTTACGTTTTATACTAACTTATTGTAGGTATTCAATGGAAAGGAATCAAAGCACCCTCCAGCTGGAAGACCTTGGGTTTTAAAGCATGCGTTGCGTTCTTTTTTCTCGTAGACCGGGTTTTATCCCGAACGGGGTTTTTTCGGCTAGGTTTTTAATGAGGCAACATCCATATGCTACCTACGGAGAACTCATCAAGTATTCAAGGTCTCTCTTCGATCAACCTCAAATACTGGGGGCATCACCCCAGGAGGTCACATCTCGGAAGAAATCGAACTATGCCTAGGAAGACCTCGACAGGAGAATGTTGTATTGGGCCAAACGGTCAAATGAACCGTGTCCATGTAGAATAATCGAGCCTCCAAAAGCAAAAAACATGTACGCATATATCAAGTAATTGAGGAAGCCCCTTTGCTTATCAAAACGCTTTGTGCCTCAAAGAAGTTCATTACTTTCTCATAAGATGGCTCAAGCGCCAAAAACTCTCGAACATTCGAGGACTATCATTGACAGTCAGCTCATCGAGCCATCAAAGACTCGAACTCGTAAGACCTCGATCAGGCAACTTCGAGCTCGTAAGCCCTCAGTGAGGCAACATCAAATCTGTAAGACCTCAACAAGGCGTGCTCAAATTTATAAGACCTTAAAAAGGCATAACCCCGATATTAAGGCCAAGGCTATATATTCAAACTTGTAAGACCCCTAAAAGGCATGCCCTCAATATAGACGCCAAGGTCACCACACACGGGGACTAAAGGCTACGGCCAAACATAAAGACTATGGTCGAACTAAAAGGCTACGACTGAATTAACGCGGCTCGGAGACCGCCGACCGCCGCCATAACATTAAAGGCCTCCAAATACTTCGAAAATACTTCGAAAAAAACCGGTTAATCAGGCTACCCTTAGCATAAGGAATGGAGCTTCGATAAATATCAGCTCTGAACAATAAAAAAGGCTTCGAAAACAATCAGCCTTCTATGAAAAGGTTTCGAAAATTCAGCCTTCAAGCGAACCTCCCAAGGTACTCCGCTATCGTCACTCATCGACTCATAATCGAGGTTCTCGTTTGAGCCGTCGAAGAGTCGGACGAACACAAAACATGCCAAGGCATAATCAAAACTTCAAAAGTCTTTAGCCAAAATGAGGGAAAACTATAGCCATATTAGAGGTCGCATCGACCCAATCTAAAAAGAGCCTAAGGGCCAATGCGTAAGAGCCTAAGGGCCAGCCTAAAGAGCCTAAGGGCCAATACGTAAGAGCCTAAGGGCCAGCCTAAAGAGCCTAAGGGCCAATGCGTAAGAGCCCAAGGGCCAGCCTAAAGAGCCTAAGGGCCAATGCGTAAGAGACTAAGGGCCAACCTAAAGAGTCTAAGGGCCAATGCATAAGAGTCTAAGGGCCAGCCTAAAGAGCCTAAGAGCCAATATGTTGAAAACCTAAGGGTCAATGAGCCTTAGTCAAAACTTGATTCAAGGACCAAGCCCTAAGCGGTCAACTATTATCAATCGTTCATCGAACACAACCTAGGGGTTCCTATCTAAAAATCCAACATATCAGACTAATTGTCGGCGGGCATCAAAACTCAAAACATAAACAAAGACACAAGCAAGTGGGAATTTATATAAAGGGAAAACCAAAGGGTTCCTTTTTATAAACAATGGAACAAAGATATGTTTACAACGCTCCCACGGGGAGCCCGATGTAAAGAACAAGAAATTAAAACCTAATCTACCGCTGGGGTCACTTGACCAGACGGAGCTCCCTCAGAAGTTGTGCCTCTAACAGCTTGGCCCTCGACCCCCAGAGCATCAACGACCTCCTTCCCCACAGGGACTTCACCTTCATCTTCATCATCTTTCGAGCCGCTGGTCGAACCACTGGATGAACCATCATCGGAAGAAAGCAGAGCTGCCGATTCTTCCTCTAGGGCCTTCACCCTCTTGATCTCAGCAGACAATCGATGCCCCCTGCATGCACATCCTCGAGAGCCTGTCTCCGAGATCTTAATCGGGCATGCTCCAAGGCTTGGGTCAGTTCCAACTTTGACTCTTCGGATACCTTTCTGGCTCGAGCATTTGCAGCATCATCATCTTCTCTGTATGAGGATATGAGCGCATCGCTTCGGACTTAGCTGCAGATAGCTCAGCAACTGATTCAGCATGGAGATCTTTGTACTTACGGCTTTCTCCCTTTGCCCCTTGGAGTTGGTGCTCACCCGAGGTCAGCTTCTCTCTCAGAGTTTCTTTATTGGAGGACACTTCATCCATGCACTGCTTTAGCCCAAGGATTTCAGTATCCCTGACTCTAAGCTCCTCTCGCATTAGATCATCTTTTTGCTTAAGCTGAAAGAACCAAACTAAGGTATTTAATGCTCAATTGACTAAAGCATAGAAGTAAGCCCACGAAGGTCGTATTACCTGCTCATCGAGATCGGCCCGCTCTGGAGACATCTTCTCCAAATGTGCTCGAAGGTCACCTAGCTCCCCCCTCCTTTTGGGCATAAAGGGTCTTAAGCTCGTTCAATTCAGAAGCGAGCTTCCTAAATTCGTCCTCACAACGAGCCAACTCAGCTTGTGACTTGGAAAAGGCCTGGTTGGAGAGCATCAAGGCCTAAAAACACAAATGAAGGGAGTCAGAAAAGCAAGAATCGAAACTCAAAATACAGCGGTCAAGTCAAGATTACCTGTTTCCGAAGTTCTCGGCTACTTCAAAGACCAATGGGCATCGATATCGGGTCCTTCCTCAACCCCGGCAAAACAACCTTCAAACATATCATTCTCTCCGGGGGATGCCCCCACGACGGGTTCATGTCTTGGGCATCCCGTAGTTTCCCAGGAGAGAATGATGGGCCCGGCGGAGGCTCATCTACATTGATCACCTCGAATGGTTCGACGGGGGCCCTCTCCTCCCTTCGAGGGGCTTCGTTATTGGTTTCTTCGAATTCATCAACTAAGTGCCCCTCGACACCCGATGTGTTTTGATTGTTGGTTGGCCAGGGGACTTCGTCTGAGCTCCCCTCAACAATTCCCTCAGCTCGGGTAAGGACCGCCCCGGCAGCCTCCGTTCCAGCAGCCTCCAGCTCAATCACCTTTGGCTTAGTAGACTTCGAGGCAGCAGCGCTCCTTCTCCCCCTGATTACCAGCTGGCAGTCATCATTCTCCTCGCCTTCGGCACAAAAACTTTCGGCCGCTTCCCAAGTTAAGGCAACTAAATCAGCCTCGGGCTTTTGAACTTTAGCCCTTTTGGGCTTCGAGGGCTCAGCTGGTGATTTCTTCTTTCTCTTTTTCTCCTTGGCAGGCTTCGGGGTATCTGCTTCCCCGGGCGGGGGTTCCCTCATCAAAACGGCCTCTCCAAGGCCTGCATAGGCACAAAGGATGAGAATACTATCGAGAGATATCTTCTCTAAGGAGCTCAAGTATGACAGATATAAAAACTCACCATGATTTTTGGCCTCCCAACGGTTCTTAGACAGATCACGCCACATGCGCTTAGCATATGGGCAGATCGAATCGAGTCGTCGGACCCGGCCCGAGAGATCCTTGACAGTACCAGGGTATTACTCGACATCTATATCATCGAAGAGAGTTATTCAAAAGCAAGAAAAGATATCCAATTAGCGAAACATGTTTACTTACGATTCATATTCCATTCCTCGGGGAATGGCATTCTCTCAGCGGGGATCAGGTCCGAGGTCCTGACTCGGACAAAGCGGCTCATCCACCCTCGATCCTTATCTTCGTCGATGCTAGCAAAAAAGGCCTTCGGGGATCGATGTTTTAACTTAATCAGGCCACCTCAATAAAGTCGGGGGCTATACAGTCTAATCAAATGATCAAGGGTAAAAGGCATCCCCTCGACCATGTTCGAGAAATACCTAATCAAATAAACAATGCGCCAGAATGATGGATAGATTTGTCCAATCGTCACCCGATATTGTCTGCAGAAATCGAGGACCACTAGGTCTATCGGTGGCGACGAGGCTCCTACCGGACCTAAGGTAAAAGGATATGTGTATACACTGAGGAAACCGGCTTGATGCTTGGTTATGTCTTCTCCACATGAAGGAATCTCTACTTGCACCGCCTCCCCCCAACGGCAGTTCACCTTCACTTTCTCAATTTTAGTTATTAGGCTGATGTATCGAGACATGGGTTCGCATTATCCCGAAATAGAGGAAGGGTTTTCGACCTGGAAATCAGAAGATGTATCACAAGGCCCGCGAACACACTCCTCGACACTAGGAGGAACTACCAGTTTACCTTTGGTCGTTCGAGATGATGATGAAGCTTTTTCCTTTTTAGGAACAGTTTTAGAAGTTTTAGCCATCTCTAAAGCGAAAGATCCGAGAAGATGGAAAATTTTGTTAGAAAAAAGAAGGGAGAGTTCAAGGAAATTGAAAAAGGCTAAATAAAAGTTTGGAAGCACTAAGAGAAGTAATAACTGCAAGGTTATGGGATCTGTCTATTTATAAAGATCGTTCAAACGTGCTGAGGGAGCCAAAAGGTCGACCGTTGGCCCCCTACAATTAATGATCTTGGGGATCGTACAAAAAGCAACCCTTCAGTCACTTCAACCACTTAAGTCATGATGTTGACACCAGGACCCAGGCATCGGGAATCCGATTGTCAAAGATTATTAGGAAAAATCTACGAGTCGGGTTCGAGTAGACACTCACTCGACTATTTAGCCCAAGGGCTACCCGTGTTCGAGAAAGTTCTCACTCGGGGACTATTCACAAAGCCTCAGGGCTATCTTTATTTCAAGTTCGAGCAAACGCTCACTCGACTATTTAGCCCAAGGGCTACCCAAGTTTGAGCCAGTTTTCACTCGGGGACTATTCACAAAGCCTCAGAGCTATCTTTATTTTGAGTTCGAGCAAACGCTCACTCGACTATTTAGCCCAAGGGCTACCTGAGTTCGAGCCAGTTTTCACTCGGGGACTATTCACAAAGCCTCAAGGCTATCTTTATTTTGAGTTCGAGCAAACGCTCACTCGACTATTTAGCCTAAGGGCTGCCCGAGTTTGAGCCAATTTTCACTCGGGGAATATTTACAAAGCCTCAGGGCTATCTTTATTTCGAGTTATAGCAAACGCTCACTCGACTATTTAGTCCAAGGGCTACCCGAGTTCGATCCAGTTCTCACCCGGGGACTATTCATAAAGCCTTAGGGCTATATTTATTTCGAGTTCGAGCGAACGATCACTCGACTATTTAGCCCAAGGGCTACCCGTGTTCGAGAAAGTTCTCACTCGGGGACTATTTGCAAAGCCTCAGGGCTATCTTTATTTCGAGTTCGAGCAAACACTCACTCGACTATTTAGCCCAAGGTCTACCCGAGTTCGAGCCAGTTCTCACTCGGAGACTATTTGCAAAGCCTCATGGCTATCTTTATTTCGAGTTCGAGCGAATGCTCACTTGACTATTTAGCCCAAGGGCTGCCCGTGTTCGAGAAACTTCTCACTCAGGGACTATTCACAAAGCCTCAGGGCTATATTTATTTTCGAGTTCGAGCAAACGCTCACTCGACTATTTAGCCCCAGGGCTACCCGAGTTCAAGACAGTTCTCACTCGGGGACTATTTACAAAGCCTCAGGGCTATCTTTATTTCGAGTTCGAGCAAATGCTCACTCGACTATTTAGCCCAAGGGCTACCCGAGTTCGAGCCGGTTCTCACACGGGGAATATTTGCAAAGCCTCAGGGCTATCTTTATTTCGAGTTCGAGCGAATGCTCACTCGACTATTTAGCCCAAGGGCTACCCATGTTTGAGAAAGTTCTCACTCGAGGATTATTCATAAATCCTCAGGGCTATCTTTACTTCGAGTTCGAACAAACGCTCACTCGACTATTAAGCCCAAAGGCTACCCGAGTTCGAGTAAGTTCTCACTCGGGGGCTACATATAAAGCTTTAGGGCTGTCTTTATTTCAAGTTCAAGCAAATTTTCACTCAATTAGGGGCTACCCGAGTTTGAGCGAACTCTCACTCGGGGACTATTTGTAAAGGCCTTAGGGCTATCTTTATTTTCGGATGATTGAGCGAACATCACCCGGTCGCTAAATCTAAAGGTTACTTGAGTTCGAGAGAATCAAGGTCAATATCGTTTCTTATTATTTCATTCTAAGAAATGCGGGGACTATCTGTATACGGTCAAAATCAGGGGAGGTCGATTTTAAGGCTTCTATGGCATTTCAAGCTCGGCCTCGGTGGGATCGAAGTATAGTCCAAGGCTCATCCCCGAAGCACTCGCCTCGGCAGGGTATATCAAAGACTCATCATAGCGTTTCTCGAGGCTGAATGAAAATCAACGACCATCACGGAAAGGCGGGAAACGCTCGAGGGCACGTAATGAGGACTGACAGAGTCTACAAGAAATAGTACAAATTCGTACTAAGACAGCATGCAGCTGTACCAATAGCATTTCCACGTCATTATTAGACATGACCACGTTGGGATTCCCCCCTCCTATATAAAGGGGACCCTTGTCATTTTGTAAGGGGGACGATATATTGAATACAATACAACATTCTCTGCTCTTCCTGTTTAAACGTGCTCAACAATTACTCTACACAATTATTGCTTATTTTCTCGTTGTTCATTTACTGTTCTTCATTTATTGCTCATTATTAACCGCAAAAGGCTATCTTTGAGGCCTCCATTATCATTGTTTCTCCATTAATTTTTCATTACTAACTACCGTAGCTGGACCTCGAAGCCCCTGTACCAGTTAGCTCGATGCTCGGCCTTGTGACAACTTTAGCATGTATTGCCTATCAACTAGCATTGCAATAAATCGCATATTTTTAGAACCACAAAATCAAATATAATTGTTAATACCATTTTCAAGGTAAACAAGCATGCTGCAAAAGAGATGTTTGCAATCGAGGAAGTGGTGCCGATACCGGAATCCTTGGGCTCAGAGAAATCGAGCTTCAAAGGTAAGCAGGCGGCAAAATAGCGACCACAGCTCACGACCTCGACAGAATCGGAACAACAGGTAATCGAAGGCGAAGAACAGGACTTCCTTATACCTCGAACCTCCGTCATTCCCAAAGAGTCCGGTGCTACAAAATCAACCACCCGAGAGAAAGACACGCCTGGAAATGGGATTAACCCCCGAACTCAGGAAAAAACTCATTTAGTTTCTTATTGATAATGTGAATTGCTTTGCTTGGTCCTATTTAGATATAACGGGGATCCCACTGGAAACCGCCACGATCGGTTGAGCACCGATCCCGGGTTCAAACCGGTAAAGAAAAAAAGGAGGCCTCAGTCCGAGAAGCTACGTACCAACGTCCAGTTAACAGGACGTCCGAAGAACAAACAAGTAAAACAATGAAAGCCTGTATTGATGATATGACCGGTTAAGTCCCTGTGCGCAGAGGACCATATTAATTCATTTTGCAGGAAACATTCAAAGTTTCGAGGCAATGCGACACGAAGCTTAACCCAGGGAAATGTGCCTTCGGAGTTGGCTCGGGTAAGTTTCTCTGCTTCATGGTGTCAAATCGGGGTATCGAAATCATCCCCGACAGGATCAAGGCTTTCGAAGATATCACGATCGTGGATAGTAGGAAAAGACCGTACCGAGTCCTCGGAGTTGTTGGTAAAGGATCATACAAACTCGGCATGGTGGAAGCTCTCAAAGACGCGCGATCTCGAAGACACCCTTTTTGCACGAAGGCCTTAGGTTTTAAAGCATACGTTGCACTCTTTTTCCCTTAACTCGGATTTTGTCCCAAATGGGTTTTACCGGCAAGGTTTTTAACAAGGCAACAATTATGTGCTACCTAAGGAGAACCCAACAGTATTCAAGGCTTCTTTTCAATCAACCTCGAATACTGGGGGCATCACCCTCGGAGACTATATTTTCAAGGAAAATACTTCACGCCTAAGAGGGCCCCGATAGGAAAACGTTGTAATGGGCTAAACGGTAAGATGAACCGTGTCCATTTAGAATAGCCGAGCCCCAACAATAGAACATGTACGCATGTATCAAATTACTTAAATAAGCATTCTTTTTATATCAAAAACACTTTGTGTCTCAAAGAAGTCTACTATTATACGAGCTCTACACTTATAATGCTACGGGAAACGGCTCAAGAGCCAAAGCATAGAAACACCCCCCAATACTCGGGGACTGCCATTGACAGCCAATACACCCGAGTCACTAAAAACTCGGACTCATAAGACCTCAAAGAGGCATCTCTCGAAACAAAGGCCAAGGCCAATATTCTCGGGGACTAACTTTTCGAACAAGTTCGTAAAGTTATCGGGTAACAAGTCCAAATGACATTCCTGAAGGCTACAACCATACTAAAGAATACGGTCACGTAAAAAGGCTACGACCTAGATAATGTGGCTCGCAGACGTCTGACTTCCGCTATAAATCAATGGCCTTCAAACACTTTGTAAAAACCGGTTAAATCAGGCTACCCTCAGCAAAAGCAAAATATAATGGGCTTCGATAAATTCAGCCGTCGAACAATTTAATGGGCTTTGATAAATTCATCCCTCGAACAATTTAAAGGCTTCAACAACGTCAGCCCTCGGTAAAACCTCAACGTATTCGATTATCAGTACACAAACAAAGTCCCGATACGTCCTTCGAAAAATCCAATGGGTACAAAAAATACATGCTGAGGCATAATTAAATTTTCACTAAGTTTTTTAGCCGAAATGAGCGAAAAATTATATGGCCATTCTAGAGGCCAAATCAGCCCGACCTGAAGAGCCTAAGGGCCAATCTAAAGAGCCTAAAGGCCAATCTAAAGAGACTAAGGGCCGATATATAAGAGCCCAAGATCCAACTTTGAAAGGCTTAAGGGCCGAAAACTTATAGTTCGAGACTCTGTTCTCACTTTACCCGGACTGTAAGTCACGAGCTCACATCGGATCGGTTTAAATATGGCTCGAGGATTATTATGTCCATAAAGATCTAAGGGTTAGCTATATCTCAAGATCAAACCAATTCTCGGACCAATCACTCAAGTTATACAAACGAAGTATTCCCTAAATAAAGACAATATGAAATCCAACACAAGTCAAAGATGAGATAAAAAGTTCCCCTTATATTTCCAAAAGATGATTACAGAAGATATTTACACGAGGGACACTTGCACAAAAACAAATGAAGAAACCTAAAAATACTTCGGGGTCACATCTTCAGGGGCCGCATCTTCGAGAGCCTCACCCTCAGGGACTTCCTCTTCATCTTCTCCGCTCTCGGAGTCACTGGTTGAATCATCCTCATCAGAAAGCAGAGCAGCAGCCTCCTCTTCCAGGGTCTTCGCCTTATCGATAAAGGCTAAAAGATCGAAGCCACGAGCGTGCACCTCCTCGAGGGTTTGCCTCCTGGATTGTCGCCTAGCATGGTCGAGTGCACATGATAACTTAACTTCAGCCCCAGTGGAGATATCCTTGGCCCGGGCATTAGCTGTTTCGGCATCGGCTCGATACGAGGACATAATTGCCTCAGCATCAGACTTGGCCTTAGCCAGCTCAACAGCAAAATTAACCTTGAGCTCCTCGATTTTGCGGTCTCGAGCCAGGCGCTCCTCCTTCACACTTTGGAACTGACGTTCGAGTAAAGCCAGCTGCTCCAGAAGGTTTTCTCTCTCAGAAGCAAGATCGTCCATGCTTTGCCTCCAATATCAAAGCGGTAAAATCTCTAGCGACTCTACCGGCGACTCTAATAAAAGAGAAGTCACACGAAGTGCACACTTCCCAGATGATTTAGAAGACTCAGAGAGAGGAGGGTTTCGTAACAATTTATATACAGTTCAACAATATCAAAGCGGTAAAAAGCAACATTTAGCAAATTAGGCCCAAACATATAAATAAAACCAGCTATTAAATAAAGCCAAATATAACAATTATTCTATGCTCGAATTCATGAACCCTGAACCAGAGATTCTGGGTTCTTCTCCCCAGCAAAGTCGCCAGAGCTGTCTCACCTCCTTTTTCCTACACCCGGAAGGGGTATAGAGGAGTTTTTCCAATTTAAGTGACAGTCGAAATGGGATTATTTATTAGATCACAGTCGCCACTTGGGATAATTTACGGTGTCCCAAGTCACCGGTTTTAAATTCCGAATCGAGGAAAGGTTGACTCTGTTTTACAGTTCGCGAACACATAAATCCGGGTAAGGAATTCTGTTAACCCGGGAGAAGGTGTTAGGCATTCCCGAGTTCCGTGGTTTTAGCACGGTCGTTTAACTGTTATTATTGGCCTATTTATTTGATTTTAAAACATCTTTCAAACGTATGTGCATTTTTAACTTTTGAAAACCGCTTTTACTTATTTAATGGATTAATTCAAGGTTGTCGCAAGCCACGCTACATGAAATGCGCCCGTGGTTCACTACACGTTCTATTTAACCTTGTTAGAAAACTAAAACCGGGCCACATGAAATGTACCCCCGGATTTTAGTAATAACTGTGATATTTATAATTAGCGCGCCTAAAGCAAACTACGAAGTTCATTTATAATGTCTAAATTAACATGTGTGAGGGCCACAGATGGTTTAATTTTTGCTTATGGCACACCTCAAGTCTATTTGTTCAAATGATTTCTTGGTTTAGATTTATGAGGGCCATAAATTATTGGTCTTGTTTGATATGACACACCTCATCCTAATTTCAAGAATTACTTTAGACAATGAAATTTGAGGCCATGTTTGCACAAATACTAATTATAGGGGTGCGCTGGCCCTCTAGGCGTTTGGGCCAAGCTTGTCGTATACATAATTTGTAGCAGCCCATTAAATGGGGATCTGGGCTCGAACACAAACCTAACGAACTGTAAGGCCACAATTTTCCTCATTTCCAAGTGGCCTCAAAGTCTAGGCCCAAGGTAAACCCAAATCTCATGAAAAGTAAAAGCTGAGGAGTGTGGGACTCAAGATCGAGTCCCCACAGAACATAAGCAACATTTGAAACTTGAGAAGACCAATTGAGCCCAATTGGCTTTCAGCAGTACACAGCAACATGATATAAGAAAGAAAAACTTTAAAAAGTTACCAAACCATATTACACGCCTAAGAGCAGCATTATTTTGAATTCAATTGCACTAGTGACAGGAGAACAAGGCTGTACACATTCACACTTAATTCAATCCCAAGCTAACTTATAAACAACTGTGTGAGATTCAAACTTTCATAGTAACCTAGCAAACAACAGTGAAGTTCTTACAGTTCGGAATAATTAACATTTATCAGTTCGAACTAAACTTTATAAAAAAAACCAACAAAATTATTCCATGACTAATCCCTGAATCTGAAAGTCAGTATCAATTTGAACAAACTGAAACGAAAGCTAA
The DNA here is from genome assembly GCF_001879085.1 of Nicotiana attenuata. NCBI lineage: Eukaryota > Viridiplantae > Streptophyta > Magnoliopsida > Solanales > Solanaceae > Nicotiana > Nicotiana attenuata. The sequence continues at coordinate 174,961 of NW_017671455.1, read as the reverse complement.
AAGTAATTCACCATATGACCTGAGCCCTCACTGCCAACAGTAAAACCCTGAGCATTTTCCCATACCAAAAACAAGTTAAATTGACTCACCACATAACAGGAGACATTGAAGACTTAACCCCAAACTTAATAAAATGTTACCACATCACTAACACAAGGGGACAGTAGAATGCATATAAAATTTAAGTTATTACAAAACACAAATGCGATTGAAGAACAGGAAAGTAAGATTCAACAAGAAACAACTTGTATTCAACATATTTTCCACATTTTGATTGCACATTTACATCTCATATGCTGTCCACAGTCGAGGAAATACCTGGAAAAATTAGAGCAAAAGAAAAGTGAAGGAATCAACAGCAAAAGAAAAGTGCACTTCAGCAGATCCATACAGCAAAAACCAGCTTCCTTAGACCATTTTGAATACCAGATAGTGCAGAAAAACCTTTGAAACTCTTTAACTACTGCTAACAATGAGATTAAGACCAATTCCAGTAGTTTTTGACCCAAAATGATGCAGAAATTTTAGTATATTTTTCAGAGTGTTTCCTTCAGCTGTTTCTGATTTTTTAGTGTCAATCCTTGCCCATTTTCACTGAAAACAGGCCTTATATAGAGGACCTTAGGGCAACAGAAATGAGTTCACAGTTTTGTCAATTACCCCTTCCCCAATTTTCCTTTTGTTCAAATAACACCCTGAATTTTAAACCCATTTACTGAACTACCCAATCCCCTCATTCCTGGAAGCTTCCCAATCAGTTTTAAAAGATTCCCTTAATTTATATTTCCCAAATACACTTTAGTCCCCTGTTAATTACCCTCAAGAACCAAACGTGGGTCAAGTTAGCCCAAATATCAAACCAAAGACCCTGGGCTTGCGACCCGAATTGACCCTCCCCTCTTTGAGCTTCTGACCTACGAAGCCCAATATCTAAACATCAACAACCCACAAGAACACACAGAAGAAAACCAACGGAGTTTTAACTCCTGATATTATAATTTCAAAGAAACAAAAAATAAAAAAGGAAATTGAACAAAATCAAATCACAGAATCAAATGAACTACAACATGCTGACTAAAATGACTCAAATTTAACATGCACACAGAAACGATTTAAAAACAGAAAAACAAGAACGAAAAGAAAGAATCAGAAGGAGATGAGGATGAGAATAAAGCGAAAGACGAAAGAAAGAAAAACGGACGAAAAAATACCTAGAATAGGCGGATGGACAGTGGGATGGAATGAACCTTCAATACTTTCGATTTTGAGCCGAAATTGGCATTAATCGCGTGTTCTCGTTGAGAACAGACGAACAACACCAATTTCAACCCTAATCGTTCATTGAAGCTTGAAAAGTTTGGGAGATTTTTCTTTTTTCTTCTGCTTTTCTTTTAGATCCGAAACTGGTCCGATTTGGTGAGGATTTGAGGAGATATGGTGGTAGATCGGGAATCAGGTGTGGGTAGTGGTTGTGTGGTAAAGGTTTGGGGTTAATTGGGGGTCAGTCGCCGGTGGAAAATGGCGGAGGTTTTGAGGGCGGCGGGCTAGGGTTAGAGGTCTGAGAGATAGGGAGATGAAGTGAAGAGTGTACTAGGTTATTTTGACCCCCTTCGGAGAGTTTTAACCAAAATAGGGGAAGCCTCTTGGGCCGTTGGATGATGGCAAATGAAAGGCCAGGATTTGTTTTAAGCTTTCAAACTCAAAACGGCGTAGTTTGGGCTCCATACTACGTCGTTTGAATCGTTTAAATGACTGAACGGTTTGGACCGGGTACTGAGGTAATTTGGGCCGGATCTGGAACGGGTTTTATGGGGGAATTTATTTGGGCTGTGACAAAGTGGCCCAAAATCAACAGCATTTTTGATTCTCTTTCTTTTTCTTTACAATTTCAATTAATTTCTTCCCCTTTTTTTCAAATTAATTGATAAACCAAATTAACTCTTAAATTAAAATAATTTACCAAATTAAGCTAATTACTCATCATAGTATTTACAAAAATTAATTAACTCCTAAATTAAAAGAAGAATTACAAAATTTAAAATTAAAAGGTTAATAATGCAAAGTGAGTCATATTTTGTGATTTTTTTATTTTTGTAAAACAACTAATTTACTAATTAAAAATGTAAAAATAAATCCTAAATGCAAATGCAGAGTATTTTTGTATTTTCATGATTTAAATAAAAATTAAACAAGCACAGAAAAATGCAAATAATTAAGAAATTCTACAAAATTTCCTAAAATGGCAAATAATTAAACAAAAAATCTATTTCCTTGGGATTCTGTAGGAGTATTTCATATAGGGCAAAAATCACATGCTCACAACCCAGGGTTTCGGCCTCCTTCATCTTGAGCTCCTCCCGAAGCTGCTCCACCAGTTCGCCCCTTCGTTGAAACAACAAAATAAAGTTGTTAGAAGATCGAGCAAGTTGGCCCATGACAAAACTTAGGAGGGAATATTACCACCTCAGTAAGCTTGGTTTGTTGCTGACAAGCCTTTGCCAATTCGGCTCGAAGATCGCTGATCTCCTCCTCCTTCTTGGCATAGCGGGTTATAAGACTGTCCATCTCTTACGAGATCTTCTTAAGCTCAGCCTCACATCGAATAAGATCAGCTCGAGACTTGGAAAATGCCCTTTTGTGGAGCACCACAGCCATCATAAAAAAGGGAAAAGTTAGAGCAGCAAAAGCAAAGCACATGCGTTACTCTAAAGGACAGAAAACTCACTTGTTTGAAGAGTCAACAAGCCTCGTCAAAGATGAAAGAAGCATCCGGGTTGGGGCCATCTTCAATCCATGGGAGGCATTCTCGAAAGATGTCATGCCCTTCGTGGCTCGCCCCCCGCTTCAGAAGATTTCATATTCTGAGCATCTCGAATTTGCCCCTCGGAGAACTCGGGACCAGGTGGTGAGTTATCCACATTGATTACCCCAAGTGATCCGCACAGGGCATTCTCTTTCATTTGAAAGGGGTCGGGATCGGGCCTCTCAGCCTCGCCCCCCAAAACCTCCTAGGCGAGGTGCCTTTTTACTGCCAGATAGCTCAGGGACTTTTTTTAAACTCCCTTCGGAGATCTCTTCAACTCTGGAATGAACCACATCAACTATCACCGGCTCGACGGACTTCGAAGAACCGGTGTTTCCTCTTTTATGGGCTACCAAAAGGTAGTCATCATCATCTTCTTCTTCCTGATCCCGAAGGCGTTGGGCCGTTTCCGGAGATAAGGACACCGTATCGAACTTGGACTTTCGAGCTGTGCTTTTCTTGGGCTTCGAGGAATTTGCAGGTGGCTCCCTTTTTCTTTTCTTTTCTTTAGAAGGTTTCGGGATTCCTTCTTCACCGGCCGAGGCCGACCGCATAGCAATGGCGTCTTTAAGACCTGCACAAAATCGGAGTAAGTATTCCACTAAGAAAATACAAGTAAACAAATGGGAAAACTCACCATGATTTTTGGCCTCCCATTGGTCTTTTGCTAAATCACGCCAGCAACACTCCGAATAAAAGGAAGTGGAAGCCAATTTTTGGACCCAGCCTTCGAGGTCCGGGACCCCGCTAGGAAACCAAGCAGTAGCTATGCCATCAGAAAGGGGTTAAACCGAGGGGAAAGATAAAACCGAGAAAAGGAAAAGGAAGCGGGGTATAAACCTATTATGTACTTATGTTTCATGTTCCACTCCTCAGGGAACGACATCTATTCAGCAGGAATTAGGTCAGAGGTCTTGACTCGAACAAACCGGCTCATCCACCCTCGGTCTTTATCCTCATCAATACTAGAAAAGAGAGATTTCAAGGATCGGCGTTGCAGTTTTGTCAAGCCATCGCGATAAAGTCGAGGACTGTATAGTCTGATCAGATGGTTGAGCGTAAAACGCATCCCCTCGACCTGACTCGAAAAGAACCTGATCAAATGAACGATCTGCCAGAACGAAGGATAGATCTGGCCAAGCGTCACTCGGTACCGTCGGCAAAAGTCAAGAATAACTGGATTTATGGGACACTAAGTTGGGATTGCAGGGCCCAGCGTGAATGGGTAGGTATACACGCTTAAGTAGCCCGCTTTATATGTAGTGATATCCTCCTCGGGGGAAGGGATCACTACTTCTTTGTTCTCCCACTTACAATCCTCCTTAACTTGTGCAAGCTCGTCCTTGTTATCAAACTGATATATCGAGACATAGGCTCGCATCTGCCTAGTGTCGATACGGGTTTCACAATCTTGAAATCGGATGTTATTTCGCATGGCAGAGGAATGCACTCCTCAATACGAGGGGTAACTACTGGTTTACTCTTGGTCGATCGGGAAGATGAAGAAGCCTTTCTTTTTGGGGAACCCATTTAGAAGTCTTAGCCATTATAATGCAGAAATTCAAGAAAATAGAGAATGTTAATAATGAAGTAAGGACTAATAGAAGAGAAGAGGGAATTCGGAGAATTGAAAGAGCTATTGACAATTTGAGAACAATATAAGAATAAAGTTTGCAAGATTGTGAAGTTTATCTATTTATAGAGGTCATTCAAGCGTACTAAGGAAGCCAAAAAGCCGACCGTCAGACGCCTCCAATCAATGACTTTGGGAACTGCACGAAAAGCAACCTCTTCAGTCACTTCAGCCGCTGACGTCACGAGATTGGCATCAGTATCGAGGCATCAAAGATAAATTCGGTTTTTACCAATCTATTTCGAGTTCGGGCAAAGTGTTCGCTCGACTACTAAGCCTAAGGGCTACCCGGGTTTGAGAAATTTCTCACTCGGGGACTACAAAAAAGCCTAAGGGCTAACTTTATTTCAATACTCGATCAAGTACTCGCTCGATTACTAAGCCCAAGGGTTACCCGAGTTTGAAGGAAGTTCTCACTCGGTGATCATCTATGAAGCCTAAGGGCTAACTCTATTTTCAAGACCATGCTCTCACTTAGATCGAACTCAGGAGTCCTAATGTTCCGAGTTCACATCAAATCGATTTAAACTCAGCTCGAGGATTAACGAGAGCCTTAAGGGGTTTTTTATTGATCGATTAAAAACCTAAGGGTTTATTATGTCCCGAATCCGGTATTCGGACCAGTCATTGAAGTTATACAATCAAATTTTTCACAAGTAAAGACAGAACGGAATTCAACACGAGCCGAAAGGAAAGACAAAGGTATCCTTTTATATTTCCAAGAGATGGTTACAAAATATAACTACAACACCCACGAAGGGTACTTACACAGGAACAAAAAAGCCAAAAACAAAAGCCAAAAACCTAATCTACTTTTATGGCCGCGTCCTCGAGAGCATCATCTTCGAGAGTCTCCTTCCCAAGGACCCCGTCTTGACCGTTAGAAATGTCTTTGTGCCCGAAGAGATTTGAGGCAGAAAGTCTCCAATAAATATAACTATATTTCCAGCAGCAGGGATCGAACAGTCTGTTGAAATTTTGGGCACTAATCCGTTAAAAAAAAGAGCAGCAAAAGAAAAAGACTAGAAGCGAAGACAAGAAGGTGTAGCTTCTCCTTGTATCACAAGAAAAACCAAAAAGGTTGCAAGATGCACGAGTCACGATCTAAGAATGTTCATCCTTGGGATGTTGTTGCAATGAGGGATGCAAAAGTTAGTAGATGATAATGCCACCTCATTCCATGGAAAACAAAAGGAATGTAGCACCACACCAGGTTGAAGTTAAGAGAGATGAGCAGCAGGATAAAAGTTCGCATATTTCCTGATGTGGGAAGAATCCTGCGCCCTTCGCTCGTTGTTTCGAATCGAAGCTTTGAAAAGGGGAGCCTTGGCGTAACTGGTAAAGTTGCTGCCATGCGACCTTATGATCGCAGGTGCGGACCATAGGGAAAGAAGTAAAGAAAAGAAAGAATCAGAATGAACGAAGATGAAATGCGTATAGTTTTTGTTCAACAGAATAACCTCATATGTATAGAAAGGCGATGGCAGTTCGGCGGCGCTAGTGGCCGACCAACACTAGCACGCATTTGATATTTTGGGGAAGAGCGCCGATGTGACATTTCCGGTCATTTCAAGCACCTACGTCACGGGCGTGACGTCATCATGAGAAGCTTGGTGAAATCGAGGTACAAATCGTTTCTTATCATCTTATTCTAAGAAACGCGGGGACAATCTGTATACGATCAAAGTCATATGCCCCCAATTTATAAGCTCGAGGTTCCGCCCTAGACCCAAGTTCGGGAGAGGTCAAGTTCGAAACCGATAGACCAGACTCGAGCTCGAAGACAGAGTGTAATGCCAGGAGACGGGAGTTCAAGGAATACCGAGGCCAAATGTGCTCAACCCCGAAATAGTACCGTTGTGGATTTGTAACAGAATGAGCTAGATTCCTGCCACGTCCCTAAGATCATGGCGCAAATCCCGGAATAAGATTGTACGATTCCGTACTAGGCGGTTAGACAGCTGTAGCAAGAATATTCCCTATTGTAAATAGAAATATTCCTTATTTAGGGTTCCCCTATTATAAAAAGGGGAACCCCAATCATTTGTAAGCCCATCTGGTCACTGAGAAAAGAATATACTCTACCTTTTTCGCCTGCTTTTCATCAGCATTGTCCTTTAGCTCTATTGTTGTTACTTTGCTTTTGTTATTGTTCTTGTTATACCAAGCTTACCTCGACGTCCCCAAGCTCGAGGTCACTGTTGCTGAGTAACATTGGTTTGATTCACTTTTCTCTTTTACTTCTACTTCATACTTCCTAATTATTAATTGGTATTGAACTAAATCACGTATCTTTAAAACCATAAATCAAATTTAATTGTTACTTGTATTTTTTAGGTAAACATTAAAGTATAACGAGATTGTATGAATTTAAAAATAATTGTTGTCGAGCTACTTTTAGTGATTATTCTCCAATACTGATTTGGAAAGAGTATTGTAATTAATCATAAGTATGATTATGTTCATTGCCTTGGGGGAAATCAGTTTACATAGTCCCTATACGAATGTGCTAAATGTATTAAATTCAAGTTTCTGATGACGGTGTGGTTGCCCTGTTGAATGATATAGATTAATTCCTTTTTTTTTAAATAGACAGATGAAATAAGAATTTTAGCCATTTTGGCATGACTTAGATATATTGTTAATTGGTATAATATATAAACTCAGTTATTTGAGGCTGTCCATTTTGAATCATAAGAATACTTCATAGATTTTGCAGATTAGGTGTAGAAGTTCAGTGGATCACTTGATAACTATGTTTTGATCCTCTAGCTAGAAAAGTTACTTTTATTTTTTGAATTTAGTTTAGATGGTCATGCCGACTTCTACTGTGAACAACTTGAACCCTTGGTTTCATAGAATTTTAGCAAATTTTGGCATGTATTTTTATTTCATGATACACCTCTACTTTGCTATTTGCTATTTGATATGACATTTGAAAGAAGAAATGGACAGATTATAATAATTAAGTTAAATACTCAAAAACATTCCGACCTCTAACTGACTTTCTTTTTAGTTATTCTATCCAAAATTTGATGATTTAGTTAAAAGTGAATCTAAAGCTTAATATCTTTGTTGAGTCTCATAGGTTGTTGACAATGTTAGTAAATACTTGCAACACATTGTGTTGATGATGCTAATCATGTCAAATTTATATTTCTCTCCGATTTAAATCGTACTTATTGCACAATGATGTTTCAATTTGCATATGTTTGCAAGTGCTTTAACATTTGATGCTAAACAAATCATATATGCATTGCATGTGGCAGTAGCTTTTCGTACTCTTTGTGGTTAAATATGTAGTGTTCAAGGTGCTGAAAATAATTTAAATTTTTCCATTAGATTGTAGTTTAGTGAGCTGTAAGTGTGAATTCGACTAACTTTTCTATAGATGAGAAATGCTTTGCCATGGCTAATCTTCGATGTATACTATATATATGCTCATTCAGTAAGTTGTAAGCATTTCATTATTTTAAGTGCTAAATACTTGAATACTGAAATAAATTAAAATAATTTCGGAATATATTATTATAGTGTGGGCAACAAAATCTAGTTTTTCTTCTTTTTACTATATATAAATGCTCAAGCTGTACGAACGCAGCTTATACAAATTGAACAAAAAGTTATTTAACTGGTACCATAAATTTAGCTTCATTTCATTGGTTAGTGAACCTTCTTTGCTGTTCTTCTATTAAACACGTGTATAAGAGTTCTTCTTTCCAGCCTATTTCCCATTCTTCATTTGATAATTTCCCAATTACTTTCCTCTTAGTAATGACACGTGTTGCTACATTTTTGTTTGTGTGGAACAACTCAGAAGTTTTATTCTCTGTCTCACATAACTTACACTAGTTATGTGAGGTTTCTTTTTATCTCACAACTTTGTGGACCTCAATCTTACACTTCTGGGTCCATAAAAATTTGGATCCACAAAACTGTGAGACAAAAAAGACTAGTGTCAGTTGTATGAGACACAAAATAAAATTTTCCGGAACAACTAGATTCCACCTTCTCCACTCCTGATTTTCACCTTCCATATACCCATTTGGCCACTTCTTCTCGTCCATTCTATTTTATGTCTCGCTTTTGGTTTTCTTTTAGAAAATTTTTAATTTGCTCTGACGAAGTTGGATATCTGACTAACAGGATGATCTTCTTGCTTTGGGGATTTTTTGTCTTCACTTCCAATTCCATAGATGATATTTGTTGTGTCACTGCTAACCTTAGAAGGTATAGATTTTTTTTATGGCTATTCTAGAATTACTTGTGCCTTTAGGTTTTTTCTTAATTGAGTCTACTCATGCATGTTCTGTTTTGAATACTATTTGGTATCGAAACGAATTTACTTTAGCTAGGAATTGCGTTCTAATTCTAAAGAATCAACTGATAGAAACAGAATCAAATGGACTTGCAGCAGGGGAAGGGAGAAATTCAAAAATAGCCAGATTTACCACTGGTCGTTGAAAAATAGCCAAGTTTCAAAAGTCATCGAAATTTAGCCACTTTAAATCTGAGCGAAAACACTGTTCAAAATTCGAAAAAATACGCCCGCAAATTTTATGGGAGTTCCAGCATAAGTATGCTTGAACTCCCGTAAATTTTACGGGAGTTCCAGGATAACTATGCTGGAACTCCCGCAAATTTTACGGGAGTTCAAGCATAATTATGCTGGAACTCCCGCAAATTTTACGGGAGTTCCAGCAAGTATAATTGTCCAGTATAATATACTG
>NW_017671455.1:103406-165770 GCF_001879085.1 Nicotiana attenuata | reverse complement strand
CAAGTAACGATCCAATGTATTTCATGATTTTACAAATATGAGCGAGTTTATGTTAATTAGCCACGGGTAATAATTCTATATTAGCTTCTTCCGAAGACTAAAAAGACTTCCTAATTGTATTATCCCTAAAACAATTAAGAGATTAAGCACCCCCAGATATGGCTACAAGTAGTTCAATCCTATCCCTAGGTAGAATCTATAAAATGAGGGTTAACGCCTCAAGTTCTTGTTAATTAATCTTTCCCAACCCCAAATTATCTTTTCCAAAATTAATTCGGAGTAAATGGGCGAGTCCTAGGGTTAGCTAATCCCTTTGGAAACATTAAAGAACAAGAATAATTAAAGAAACAACAACTCACTTCATAAATAAATGAAAATCATTCAATACATAAGCACAACAAGGTATTTAATCCACACTTTAAATATGAATATTCCCATAAACAAGATTCAAGTATTGGATAAAATACTACACACTTAGATATACAATACAAAGCAAGGAAATGAAGAAATAAACATAAATGGGTAAGAAATCCTTAACCACAAGCTTGAAATCTTCAAAACCCAAGTGTGTGTGCAAAACCCTAGCTTCCACCCTGTTCTCTCTAGTGTTTGGAACTGAAAATAAGCCAAAAGATATGCCAAAAATTCTCAGAGATCTGCTAGGACAAGTATAAAAATGGTTTGGGGTTGAAAACATGTGAAATGCCTGAATTGCCCAGGTCTGATGCCCGTTGACCGCACTTGCGAAAGAATCCTCGCAGGTGCGGCTCCGCAGATGCGGAGATCCCATCGCAGAAGCGAGATGTCAACTAATACTCTGTCACCGCAGATGCGGTTCACCAGGTGAAGATGCGCAACCGCAGAAGCGGTAATCTAACCGCATATGCGGTCTCTTGCAAGCTCAGATAATTTCGCAGAAGCGGGGTCGCTTCTGCGACCATCCTTCCGCAGATGCGGAATCACAGGGAAGTTTTTGCATGGTTTTCACCCTTTTTTTTCTCAATTCCACTCCAATTGAATTCAAATCACTTCATGGCATCATTTACCTGAAAATCTAACAATACACACCATAAACGACCTCATATTATAGTTAAAGGACATAAAAGCTAAAGAAAAGAGACTAGAATGAGTGGTAAAATCACCACTCATCAACACCCCCAACTTAAAGCTTTTGCTTGTCCTCAAGCAAATCAAAACCAACACTTCAATGAGGATTTACCATTCAAAACACAAGTGGTATTGCTATTATTTACAAATCACATTCTCCAATTAAGCACCATGCTTATGGATTTGGTTGGTACTAATAATTAGGCTCAAGTATGTGCATCTTTCCTGAATGACTCCCTCATTTGAAAACAACTTCAAGAATGTGCAAGGGAGTTTCAAAATAATCAAGTGACAAGAATAAGCCTCAAGAAGTGACTCAAAAGCACTAGACCAGTACATATGCTCAACTTACTCAATTTCACCAATCCTTCCTAATTCATGTGCCCTCACAAGAAAGAAAGTCCCAAAATCACTATATTTACAATACAACATTAGGGACAAATTTACAAAGACACTCGCTCTCACAAAGAATTTCAAGTGTTACAACATCTCATACCATAAGCTTGCCCTTATTTTAATTCATCGCCTATTCAAGAACATTCGGTTGGAGGTCCCATAAGGACTTTTTACGCTTGTAATGTAGGTTTAGGGAAGGGTCGGAAAAGCATTTGGATACAAGTGACTTCACCCTCCTTGAACACTACTCACATTTGTCTTTCTTTTTGCACTTCGTTTCTTTTCAAACCACATAGCCTCATTGGCATCTAGTTACCAACATAGAACCACCTTAAATACCTCTCTAATTTTCTTCAAGGCTCCATATTTATATACATACATATATTTCTCCCTCTTTTTTTATATACATATTTTTCTTTTGGAGCTTGAATAATTTAATATGAACACTTTGCGGTATATGTTCCTACACTCAATGTACAACCTTGCCAATTTCCTCTTTGACACCACACCCCCAACTTAGGCTTTTAGCCTCATTCTCAATGTTCAAGGAGGACGGGTTCAAAAGAGGGAATTATTTTACAAAAGGAGAAAGGCTTGTAATGAGGTGGCCAAAGAAAAGGTTAAAGGCTCAAATAGGGTACTAGTGATATTATTTATGCAATGGTAGGCTTGAAAGGCTAAAGAGGTTTTGCAAATAACACAAAGAATGCCTAAGATCATCCCTCCAACCAAACATACTATCATTAGCGTTGAAAGACCAACCGGGCAAGTTCTACATGATAGAAGTAAACGCAAGATTTATTTGTACAAACACTAACACACATGGCACATGAATTAATCAAGATGGATCAATTTCATTTTCTAATAAGAGCATCTAGAGCAATTATTTAAACTAGTGGGCAAAGAGTCACTAAAAGAGCCATAAATTTATCACAAAAATTATTCTTCACCATGCAACTTACTTGTTGTAGTTCAAAATCAAAATTCGGAGGGGTATTCTTAATTCACATCTCACATATAAGAGAGTAATTTTATTAGTACCAAATAATCCAATAGTCTCCTCCTAGCAAAACAAGACTAATTCCCTTAAGAAAGTTATCACGCCATCTATCATAGGGAAAGTCACCCGGTTCACTTCAAAGATGTTCCTTGCGAAAGAACCGTAGCATGAAGAAAACCCAAGGAAATACTACTAAGGAAAAAAAACTAAAAGAACAAAACTAGTAAAAAGGACACCAAAATAAAAGCGACTACTACTAATAACAACAAGCTACTAAAGAAAATAAATAACGAAAGAAAGCTAAAAATAGACTAATCACAACAAGCTCAGCAAGAGCACCTGATACACAAAATAGCCCGGCAAGGGCACACAATATCCAAAACAACAAAGTAAGACCGGCAAGGGAACACAATATCCATAACCACAAAATAAGCCCGGCAAGGGCACACAATATCATAGTATGAATAAGTATACTCCTACAGCCACCCCCAACTAAAAACATTGCAATGTCCTCACTGCACAATATCAAATATAAAGCATAATAGTTTGAGGGTCTCCCTGAAGTCTGCATCAGACTAGCAGACTATGGGAGGAAGGCTGACCAATGCTGTGCTGAACTCGTAGCCTCATCATCGTCGGTCTCATCATCATCATCACCATCACCATCACCAGCCTCTGACATGAAGGAGTACTCCTCGCTATCATCCTTGTCCCCCACTGGTATTTTCTTGCCCGGGTTTCCCCATTTGAAGATGGCCTTTATGCCTCTCCACATTTTTATCATGAACATGCTCTTCTTCTTGTTCCTCTCCTTCTCCTTCTTGAAGTCTGACTGGAGATCTGCATGCGCCTTGGCCAAGTTACCGTAGGCTGTCTCAAGTCTGGTAACTGATGCTGCCATCTTCTCATGAGACTCTTTCTGACTCTTCTGCGCATCTAAGTAATTCTTCATTTCTTCCGTGGAGAAGTTGTCGATGCCCCCTTTTTCTCGCGAAATCAGGTTTATGACATTTGGGCGGACAACTCTTTTCCTTTTGGGAATCGGGTTTGCAATTTAGAAGAGTCGCCACCTAATGATTGAGTGCATTAGGACACTAAGAATAAAAAAAAAGAACCAGAGAATGGGTAAGGGCTTGAAATTATCTCGGGGGGGAAGGTGTTAGGCACCCCCCAAGATCCACTAGTGTGGTTCCCGGCCATGCTATAATTGTGACTTTAAATATAAACAACAAGTAAACATACAAGACAGCTTTCACATAACGATTGCAAATGAGGGAAGTATAAAAGTTAAATAAACATGCTGAAGTTCGGAGATAGGCGATTTCATAATTATTTAAGGGATATACAAGTGCAGGAAAAGGGGGTCAAATAATTGGTACAAATAATCAAACAAAGGGAATAAAAGAGGCGGAGGTTTGGAGAAGAAACAGTGCTGGAAATCAAATAATTAAAAGAGATTTTTTAGTGATTGAAGTAAAAGAAGAAGTTTAGAGAACTGAAAAATTAACAGCTTTTCTAAAAAAAAAAGTTCTAGAAAGTAAATAAAGTAAACAAATAAAGAGGGAGGGGGTCCTAGGTTTATACACAACATGGATCACCCCACACAACACCCGGTAACCATTTATACACGTGGTGTTATCGCATGGTCATCATATCCATGTCTACCCTTACTCACCCCGTTAAGGTATTAAATCGCGGAATGGTCTCGTTACTTATTGCATGCTATTACCCGCCCCAATCCTATCAGTCCCGGAGGTAGTTGGGACTACTAATCCTAAAGGGAAGGGAGATGGCTTTTCAAAGTTTTAAAAGGACAAAAGTCTAGTGCGACAAACAAAACACATAAAAGCAGTAAAAGGGGAAACACATAACAGTTAAAGGCTCAAATAGGCCTCCTCATTCAAAGCAACGAATTATTTATCATGACTTACAGGTACTGGTTAGGTCCTTAATTAAACTTAAACGTTAAAGGGGTGGCTGATTTATCACATATTTTCAGATAAGAAGTCCAAATTAGGCCTGCCTGCTGGTTATAATTATTAAAGACTGGTATAGTTAATTAGTTACCTAATGGTTTGCCTAGGTGAGACCTATAGGCATGATATATAACAAGGTAAAGCATACTGATTTTAAGGAAGGATTACTGATTTTAGAAATAAACCAATTCTGCTGATACTAAATGACATTATTACTGACTTTAGACTCGCGGATGAATCAGATTTAGATGATTGCTCCTATAGGCATGAATTCTAAGCGTTACTGATTTTTAAAATGGTTACCTAAGTGTAGGAATCCTATAAGCATGGTATCTAGGATGCGATTGACTATTCTTTAACCCATAGATTGTTTGCCTAGTGACATATGCATATGCAGAAGTGTAGAAACTTATAGGCATGACTTCTATATGCGGAAATGCAAACACTTATAGGCATGGTCTCTAATGTAGGAATGCAGAAACTTATATACATGATTTCTAACGAAATGCATAACTTATAGGCAGGATTTCTATATGCAGTAATGAAACAACTTATAGGCAGGATCTCTATATGCAGTAATGAAACAACTTATAGGCAGGATCTCTATATGCAGATACATAAACGAAAAGGTTGTGATTGCAGAAGTAAAGACCTAAAACATGATATCTACCCCATATGCATAACATGAGTGACCCTCCCCCATTTTTACTATACACCCCATAAGTTATTACAAGATTATTACAACTTGAATGAATCCAGAAAAAAGTAAAGAAAATTACATCAGAAAAAATTCCAACCAAGGAGAGCCTAATTTAGACTCCTAGTCTGAAACATGAAATAAACCAACTTCCAAAGATCAGATTTCCAAAGCCTTTCTCATCTTTGGGTGTGTCAAAGTTCCAAGGAGCTTCATGAACTCCAGGCAGTGCTTACACCCAAATACATTGCAGGATCAGATTATAGTGCAGTGTGGAAGAGCCAGCCCTCAAATGTCCAAGTTCAGAGGGAACTCAAGGTCCCCAAGGCAAGGCTCATAGGAGGGGGGCAGAACTTAGAGTCTAAGAGTAAGTGTAAGTGCAATAGAGGGGGAGTTAGGGAAGGCCATGACAGGCTAGTGGTCATGCCCAGCAATTAGGAATGCTGGCACACCCCTGACCAGCCTGTTAGCTAGATTTGGGAGTTAGGACCCATTGAAGGTCAGGTTCAGACCTGGGCAGTAATTTGGATACTGCCAGGCCATGAACTTTAACTCAGCACATAGAAGGGAATGGGGGTATGGGGAATTTATAACAAACAGTAAACATAAAAGAAAGTAACATATTTAATACAGAACATGAGCAACAAAGTAGGCAAGAGTGTAGTGACTGTAAAATAAACACATAGGGAAGAAGCTGAAATCAAAATCGAGACATACCAGTTTCAGGGAAAACAAATAAGTAAAACAGCAGTCTTGAAAAGCCAAGTTGCAAGCAAAGCAGTACAAAAGTCTCAGAAGAGAGTAGAGAATTGAAAGAGTATTGTGATTGAGAGTATGCATGTGAGAGTATGAGTATTGAACATAGGATTTAAAGTTCAAAGTTGTTTTACGGCTGAAGGGTCGAGCCCCTTTTATAGTGCAACAAACAAGT
Source organism: Nicotiana attenuata (assembly GCF_001879085.1). NCBI lineage: Eukaryota > Viridiplantae > Streptophyta > Magnoliopsida > Solanales > Solanaceae > Nicotiana > Nicotiana attenuata. Next base: position 159,663 of record NW_017671455.1, on the reverse strand, counting down.
AAGAACAAGGTAAGGAAATAACATTGTAATCAATCTCCCTTTAGTTAAGGGATTCTGATTTCAAACGGGTAAAAACAATTAAGGAAAGGGATTTGAAAAAAATATTTTCCAGGCAGTACAATAAAGGGTAAATACATAGCAGTTATTTAAGGCAACAACCCAATGGTACACGGTTTGTGTGAAATAAGAAAAGGGAATCAATCAGACAACTAGTAAAATCAAAGTTACAGGCTTTTACTCGAATGAATCAAGTCAGGAAAGGGGTAAAGAAAGGTTTAATTTAAAGGAAATCAGTAACAATCAAGTAAATACTATTAAAGGAATTCGAAATCAATTAGTAGTTGATAAAAAACCCTTTTGAAAGAAGAACTTCTCATATATAAAGCAGACAAATCAAACAAAAGAATCGTCATGTTACTTAGAAAAATAGTTCTAACATTGAAAGGTTCAGAATCATAAGCAAGATGATACGAGTCCAACTGCAGACTCATAATGATTCTGAGAGTCCAGGGTCCCAAAGTGGAACCCTAACTCGAACACAAAATAAAAATCGCCAAGGGGAACCCCCAAATCCTAGGATTTCAACTTGAATCAAACATAAAGGTGAGAAAGCAAGCCATTGAAACAGACTCAAAGGTTTGTTTCAGAGCCTCAACAAAACAGATATGAGAGCATGTTTGAACAACAAAGTAAGAAAGCTGATTCAAGATCATGAAGAACATATTTGAGAAAACTCGGACCTTAAACGAGTTCAGAAGAAAGAGATGATACAAACTTAAATAAAAGCAGATGAAGCATGTTCAGCAAAAGACAAAAATCAAAGAATCTCAACAGTAAACACATGTAGCAAAAGAGCAAAGAAAACATAACATGATTAACATAGGAGTAACATGTATAGTAGAAAAAAGAAAAGTAGACAGACAGTACATGCGTAGCAAAAAAAATCACACTAGCATGATATAGACAAAACACATAAAGAAAAGAAGAAGAAAAATCAGAAAGATTTTTGGAAATATCCTTTCAGAAACCCTAAAATCGAAGACGAACGATTTTGAAAAGAACTTTTGGGGAAAACACTTTAAATGTCAAGTGAAGCATAGATACAGCATAGATCTAAGCAAACGATATGGAAAAAACCTCGAATAACTTAGGGTTTCGGAGAAACCCTAGAAATGAGAAAGGCTTGGAAGAAGGTCCGATCTTGGGTTGGACAGGTCAGGAATCAGGCTCCTGAGTCTTGAATATGCCGGAGCATGCCGGAAAAGCCATGGAATCAAAGGTCTGAGAAGATCGGAGAGGGAATCATCGAGGTCAAGTCTCGAAGCTTCGAACAACCATGGCTTACTGGTAAAGGTAGGTGAGTACCAACTATCCATGTCCTGAGAAGCCATGGATTTCGGTGACAGGCGGTTGAAAAGGGGAAGGAGGAGGCTAGGGTTCTGGAGAGCTTGAGAGAGTTTGAGATTCAGAGGCGGCTGAGAAGTGGGGAATGAGGGATTAGGGTAGGTCATTTGGGGTTAAAATGGTAAGGGGGGATTATGGCCGTTGATCTGTACGATCAACGGCCTAGATCTAAAGGGGTAGGTGGGAGCCGGGTAGGGTCGTTTGAATTGGGTTATGGGTTGGGTCGGATTAAAAAATGGGCCGGTCCGGTTGGGGTTGAGATTGGGTCAATTAAGGGTTAAAATTGAAATGTAAAAGAGGCTGTAATTGAAATGAAATGAGGCTAAATGTTAAATAGCCAGTTTTACCCTTTTTATTTATAAAAAATAGTAAAATGATTTTAAAAACAAACTAAAAGCACTGAACCAATTAGTAATATATAAATGTTAATTAAAAAATGCTGGAACCAATTTTATAATTATAGAAATGCTATTAATCCTAAAATAGGCTAAAATTGCAATTGTATGTATTTTGGCTTTTAAAAATACCAAATAAAATTATAAAAATATACAAAAATTACCTTAACTATATTTTGGTGTAAGTATGAGAATGAAATAAACTATTCACCAAAGTTGATAGTTTTGGGAATAGTTACTGATTTTTGTATTGCTAAAATGGACACTAAATTGATTTTAAAAATCTTTAAGATTTATGAAAAATACCAAAACACTTGGGCATGCTTATATATGCATATATATGTTTTTTTGAAAGTATTTTGTATATGAAAAAAATACGTAGGAAAAAATTGGGTATCAACAGAAGTACGAGGACCCAGGCTGGGAGGATAAAGGCCCACTCGGAAGTTGTGACACTAACTCCTGGATGGATGCAAGCTCGGAGTTTAGCACCCCAAATGGTCGCTCAGGTGCAGCTGCATGTGAAGATGACTCTGAACCAACAGCCGTGGCCTTTTCTTGATTTTGACTGCACTAATCTCTCCTATCACTCTCAGTAGATAAAAAGGTTTATCAGCTGGTAGCCATCGATCGGTGCTACGCACCTCAACCTCTGCTCTCGTGCATAGCTGTGTGATCAATGAAGGGAACATCAACCCTGCGTCCTTGTCCCGCAAATACTCCCTCAGCTCCCGCAGGATATAGTAACCGACATTCACAGGAATGCCGTCTAGGATGCATTCAATGATCAATGCCCTGGTGTATGAGACATCTGAGACGTTTCCACAAGGAGACACCCTGTTGCATAGGATGTACAACCACATTTTTGCTTCAGCTGTGAAGTCAATTGAGCTCAAACCTTTTCTCTTGTTTCCCCATTTGGCTCTCATGCTTGGAGGGTAGAGTTTGGAGACAAGCCATTCCCCATTGTCATACTAATCTTTCTCTCGCACCGGCTCCATTGGATAGTTGTGAATCCCAAGGGTGTCATTTATCAGCTCTATCCCAAACCTTACCAATTTTCCTCTAATGATGAGTTGTGGGTTGGCAAAGTTTGTGCGCTTAAGGTTAGCATAGAATTCGCGAACCCACTCCTCATTAGCTTTGCATGGAGTGGGAATGAAGCATGACCATCCGGAGGCATGGAGACGGGCATAGAAATCTGGGAGCTTCTCGGCCAATTTTTCCTCGTTGATCTCCTTTTCAAGCACTATCCTTTTGGTGACAAGGTTGTCATAGTATCTACGCTGACTGTCAGCTGACATGAAGCGCGACTTATCATATGGTTCCTCAACCTCCTCCTCAATTTCATGTTGTTGTGGGGCATTGTCGCTCATGTTCGAGTCCATTTTAGCTCAAAGTACCTTTATAAATCAAAACAAGTCAGTCGGACAATATAATCATGTTAAGCAAGTTAAAACACTGCAATTAGGCCAAAGAATCAACTTGAACGGGCCTGGGAAGGCCCTGTTGCAAAGCCACTGGAATTGGCAGTTCTGCCCAGTTTTCGCATCTGCGGAAAAGTAACCGCAGGAGCAGTACCGCTTCTGCGGAAATTTCACCGCATCTGCGGTTCTACTCGGCTGGGCCAAAATCGCACCTGCGGAAAATCATCGCAGGTGCGGTACCGCATCTGCGGTAAAAGTTCCGCATCTGCGGTTCTCGTGCAAGGGTTCAACTGCCCAGATTTTCTGTACATTTTTCAATTCTTAAACCTGATTTTGGCACCTAATTTATACTCAAGACTTCTAAATTAGTTCACTACATGAAATTTTGATTCTATTGAGACCAATTTTGTGGTACTTAGCAAGAAATTTTCTTTCAAACAATTTGTCGAACACCTTGCGAGCGGTTTAAAATGGCCTCTTCTTCACATAATTTGGGTACTCAGATTTCCCACATATTTGCTTCTTGATACACAGTACACACAAATGCACTCTCAACCAATTGTCCTCACCCTATTTTCACACAAATCAGAGGGGAATGGGGGAAATAGGGGACACAGCCATGGCAGGACTAAGAAAAGAAGAAGGTGAAAAGAGAAGACAAAGGGAGAGAGAAGTAGATGAGAACTAAGAGAAAATATTTGTGTCTCGTGTGAGTGCAGTAGAATTCACAAGCAATGGAGGTTTTGGAGTGTGTTAGAGATGGGGGAGTTTAGGGCCGGGGAAGCAAATGCAGAATATACTTGTGAGGGAATGGGACTTCTATTTTTTATAAAAACCTGCTCGATTTCCGTATCTGCGTATCTCGCCGCATCTGTGTCGCCGCTTATGCGGCAAACGGGCCACTTATGCGGCAAACGAGCCGCTTCTGTGAGATCGAACGCATCTGTGGTTAAGAACACGCTTCAGCGTGACCGCATCTGCGATCAAAAATCCGCAGATGTGGTTACACCAGAAGATTGATGTACAGATTTTCCAGCTACTGGTTTTGGCCCTCCGGATCACTCCGACCTGCTCAAATCAACTCCAAAAAATCTAAAACTTGGTAGATTAGTCAAAAACAATATACTAAGCTATTCTAAAAAAGAAAATTTCAAAAACGACCAAAAAATTTGAAAACGATGGGGTGCCTCCCAACAAGCGCCGCATTTAACGTCGTGGCACGATGCAAGTCAACTTTACCACTTTTCTCGCCACTTGGATGATATGAATTGGGCACCTAGCTTGGAATCAAGCTTGTGACCACGAGCGATGGGGGGTGGTAAGTCGATGATCAAGCCAAGCCTTAAATTCTTCATTTTGCACTTCTTGGCTTTCATGTGAGGACTGTCATTTTGCCTTCTTGTTCCCTCAAATTGTAAGATGTATGGTTGTTGCCTTTCCTCCTCGCAATCCCTCATTGACTCGTGTAGTTCAATTCCCATATCACCACACAATTCGAATGTTGAAAAATATTTGGAATGTGACATCAACCCTATCAACCCTCTAAATTGCAATTTTTCCCGGATTTTGACATCCTCTTTTTCCCCCGAACTAGAGTCAATTTCAACAAAATTTTCATTTACTTCGAATGACTCTAATTCCATATCTTTCTTGGCATCATTAACACTCATGGAGTCGGTTGGCAGATGTTCAATTCTTGATTCCTCAAAGTAGAGCTCAATTTATTCCTCGGAATTGGACTCTTCTTGACTTTCTTCCGCACTCTCAAGTTGGTGTGCATAACCAATCATTTGAGCTTCCAAAGTGCGGATATGTTCATCATTGTGAGCCAAGCCTTGTTTCAAGTCCTCGAGTGCAAAGTTATGCTTCTCCTTATTTTTAAGAATGGTCTCCAACATAAACATCATCTTCTCATTTTGAGCATTTGAGAGTTCTTCTTGGTTTTGATCAAGCGCCAAGGAAGGATTTTCGGCTTCCACATCTAAGGAAAACTTGGCTATCATTAACTTCCGAGGATTTTTTGACCTCTAAAGCTTCAAGCGTTTCTCCCATTTGTGAGTGCAACCTTTCAAGTGCCAAGTCATTTTGGAGACTATTTTCCAAAAGCTCTTCCAAGGCATTTTGTTCTTTGTTTCCTCCTTCAATTAGGAATTCCAACATGAGTTTGAACTCTCCATTTTGACCATGCTCATCTTCTTCTACTTCCATAGCCCTATGATTTTCATCACAAAAAGTATAATCATCATAGTGGGGGCTTGGGGAAGGGAAGGACAAATAAGCACAATCATCCCAATGACCATTTTGACAACCACACTTATCACAAAATACTCCACTCATGGGTTTGAGATTGCGCGCACAATCCACCCCCGGGAGAATTTAAACAATTTTGCCACGAGTGTGGTCCTCCATAATAAGGACAAGGGTCAACAAAGTATGAACAACTACCATCCGACCAATTTTCATTATATGATGCCATTTTTCGAAAAATAAGAAAATAAACAAGAAACAAACAAGAAAAATAGACCAAGGTAAGAAAAATAATTACACAAATATTCACATGTTTGGACCAAAGCACTTACGCTTATTTGTCAAACAACCTAAATTACGCCAAATTGCTCCCCGGCAATGGCGCCAATTTTGATGACCTCCAAATCCACTACTAAAAAGTAAATGGACACGATCGCATGCAATATAATTTATCTAACTATGAGTCGGGGTCGAATCCCACAGAGAACAATATGTAGGTGATTAGGAATGTAAGAGAATTATCGCTTGTTATGCAGTGCCAAACACTTGGAATTGATTTGAGAAAATATCTATACCTAAATGCGGAAATGTAAACTGACCTAGAAAGCAAGTAAAATGATCAATGGCTACAAGTATGGTTGCATCGGGAATTACACTCAAGTAACGATCCAATGTATTTTATGATTTTACAAATATGAGCGAGTTTATGTTAATTAGCCAGGAGTAATAATTCTATATTAGCTTCTTCCGAAGACTAACAAGACTTCCTAATTGAATTATCCCTTAAACAATTAAGAGATTAAGCACCCCCAGATATGGCTACAAGTAGTTCAATCCTATCCCTAGGTAGAATCTATAAAATGAGGGTTAACGCCTCAAATTCTTGTTAATTAATCTTTCCCAACCCCAAATTATCTTTTCCAAAATTAATTCCAAGTAAATGGGCGAGTCCTAGGGTTAGTAAATCCCTTTGGAAACATTAAAGAACAAGAATAATTAAAGAAAAAATAACTCACTTCATAAATAAATAAAAATCATTCAATACATTAGCACAACAAGGTATTTAATCCACACTTTAAATATGAATATTCCCATAAACAAGATTCAAGTGTTGGATAAAATACTACACACTTAGATATACAATACAAAATAAGGAAATGAAGAAATAAACATAAATGGGTAAGAAATCCTTAACCACAAGGTTGAAATCTTCAAAACCCAAGTGTGTGTGCAAAACCCTAGCTTCCACCTTGTTCTCTCTAGTGTTTGGAACTGAAAATAAGCCAAAAGATATGCCAAAAATTTTCAGAGATCTGCTAGGACGAGTATAAAAATGGTTTGGGGTTGAAAATATATGAAATGCCAGAGCTGCCCAAGTCTGATGCCCGTTGACCGCACATGCGGAAGGATCCTCGCAGGTGCAACCTCGCAGATGCGGAGATCCCATCGCAGAAGCGAAATGTCAACTAAAACTCTATCACCGCAGATGCGGTTCACCAGGCGCAGATGCGCAATTGCAGAAGCGGTAATCTAACCGCATATGCGGTCTCTTGCAAGCTTAGATAATTTCATAGAAGCGGGCCTTTTCACGCAGAAGCAGGGTCGCTTCTGCGACCATCCTTCCGTAGATGCGGAATCACAGGGGAGTTTTTGCATGGTTTTCACCCTTTTTTTGCTCAATTCCACTCCAATTGAATTCAAATCACTTCATGGCGCCATTTACCTGAAATTCTAACAATACACACCATAAACAACCTCATATTATAGTTAAAGGACATAAAATCTAAAGAAAAGAGACTAGAATGAGTGGTAAAATCACCACTCATCAGAGATGCTGCCTTTGATGAAGACCAGGCCACTTAGGCCTTTAGGTTTTTTATTTTTCTTTTTCATCCTTTTGAGGCCATTTTCGGCAGTTGAAGATTTTTTATTAGGTCGATTTGGCCTTTGTTAAAAACTATTGTATATAAATATAAGGCTTTTCTTTCCCTTTCGGCTCTCAAATTTTTTTCCTTTGCTTTATCATTTGTATTCACAAAGGTTAGAATGCCTTTGCCTGAAATAATAAGGTTGTGTTCGTGGGTTCGAACAAACCTTGCTTTTATTGCCTTTTCGGGTTAAGACATTATCAGGGTTCGATGTTACCAAAGTTTTCTCCCGAAAATATATTAAGTTTGAGATTCTGGCGAGGGTAGCCTTTAGAACAGGTTTTGAACGAATTTTGTTTTACAAAGGCCTATTTTGTTACGGATTTCGGACGTCTCCAAACCGTGTTAAATTGATCGTAGCCTTTTAGTTCAGGTGTAGCCCAGTGAGTTTGCTTTCCCAAGTTATCCAGGATTGCCTAAGATAACAGTCCTCGAGTGCGTATGGCCGTGGCCTTTAAAATTCGAGGGTTGCCTAAGAGGTCTTATGCCCCCGACGCTCAATAGTTTGATCTGTTCGAGTTTATTTTTCGGACGGTAGTCCCCGAGTATGGCAGTGATCATCTGAACTCTAGTTATAATCGGATCTTGAGCTCGTTTCCAAAATAGATCGAAAGTACGAAATTGTAATGTAGAAAAAAATTTCTAAGGCATGAGATAATTGCATGGAAAAATACTTCTCTTTATTCTTGTGAAAAATAATTACACATGCGTACATGTTTTGTGCCAGGGCTCGAGCAACCTATATGGGCACCGTTCGTTTGACCGTTTGTCCCTTACAACAAATCTCTTCTATCGAGGCCCCGCTATTATAAAGTAATTTCCTCGCAATAAAGTTGACATCCAAGGGCAATGCCCCCCAGTATTCGAGGTTGATTGTGGAGGAACCTCGGATACTGTTAGTGTTGTCTTTGACACCGATTTGTGACCGGCCATCGACTCTAAGTTAGCACGATCCACTGTTGCCTCGTTAAAAACCTTGCAAAAAAACCAATTGGGACAAAAACGGTTCAAGGAAAAAAGAGTGCAACGCGTGCCTTCAGACCTAAAGGCTTCGTGCCGCTCCTTGTCAATAACCTACAAGTGTTAGTCAAAAAATAAAAAATAGAAAAAATCGAAATGGGATCGTACCTCAGCAGTAATATCGTTTAAGATGAGTTACGTTCCAATTGTTCGGTAGTTGTTATCCGTCCATCATTCCGAGCTTATAGGGCCCTTTCCTTGTGATCTCGAGAATGTAGTATGGCACTTCCTAGTTCGGACCCAATTTCCCTTCGTTTGAATTTCGGGTGTTTAATGTGACCTTCCTCAGCACTAAGTCTCCGAAATTAAAATATCGAAGGTTTGCCCTTCGATTTTAATACCTTTCGATCCATTGTTTTTGGGAAGCCAATCGAACAAGGGCGGCTTCACGCCGTTCATCCAATAGCTCCAGACTTGTATTCATGGCCTCGTCATTCGATTCCTTCATCGCATATTGAAATTTAATGCTCAGTTCCCCGACTTCGACCGATATTAAAGCTTCGGCGCCATAAACCAATGAGAACGGGGTGTCCCCGATGCTGGACTTCGAAGTTGTGCGGTACTCCCAAAGAACTTCGGGCAGGATCTCTCTCCATTCCCCCTTGGCGTCAGTCAACCTTTTCTTGAGGTTTTGGATTATGGTTTTGTTGGTCGATTCAGCTTGTCCATTCCCACTAGGGGGATAAGGTGTTGATAAGATCCTTTTTATCTTATGGCCTTCGAGAAATTTGGTCACTTTGCTGCCGATAAAATGTTTTTTGTTGTCACATGCAATTTCGGATGGTATTCCAAATCGACATATGATGTGGTCCCAAATGAAGTCGATGACTTCCTTCTCCCTGATCTTCTGGTATTCTTGTGCTTTAACCCACTTAGAGAAATAGTCAGTCATAAATAAAACAAATTGAGCCTTAGCTGGCGTCGATGGAAGAGGGCCAACGATGTCCATCCCCCACTTCATGAACGGCCATGGTGATAAAGCCGAATGCAGCAGCTCCCCGGGTTGATGAATCATCGGAGCATGTCTTTGACATTTATCACATTTTTGCACAAATTCCTTCGTATCTTTTTACATATCGACCCAGTAATAGCCGACTCTGATTACCTTTCGAACTAGTAATTCGGCGCCTGAGTGGTTCCCGCATGTGCCTTCATGGACTTCCCTCAAACCGTACTCGGTATCTCCCGGTCCCAGGCATATCACTAATGGACCGTCGAACGTTCTCCTGAGTAAAGTTCCTTCTTCGGACAAGCTAAATCGGGCTGCCTTTGTGCGGAGGGCCCTCGATTCCTTGGACCTGAGGGAAGTTTTCCGGTCTTCATATATTCTATGTATTTATTTCTCCAATCCCAAGTCAAGCTTGTGGAGTTTATTTTGGTGTGACCTTCTTCTACTACTGACCTCATAAGAAGTACGACCGCCACCGAGTTGAGCTCGGTTTCTTCGACCGACGACCCTAAGTTTGCGAAGGCATCAGCTTTACTGTTTTGATCTCGGGGCACGTGCTGCAAAGTCCGTACTTTGAAACGATGAAACGTTACCTGTTGCTTGTCCAAGTACCTTTGCATTTGTTCCTCCCTAACCTCGAATGTTCCATTTACCTGGTTTACCACCAGGAGGAAGTCACATTTAGCCTCGATTACCTCCGCCCCAAGCCTTTGGCTAGTTCGAGACCTGCAATTATGGCCTCATACTCGTCTTCGTTGTTAATCAATTTTACAGTTCTAATAGATTGTCTAACTATATTCCCCGTGGGAGGCTTTAATACGATGCCAAGTTCAGACCCCTTTACGTTCAAGGAACCATCCGTAAAGAGGGTCCAGATTCCCGAAGATGTTCCCGAGTTTACCAAGAACTCTCTTTCTACTTCGGGTATTAGGGACGGTATAAAGTCGGCCACAAAATTTGCCAAAATTTGGGATTTAATAGCCATTCGGGGTTGATATTCGATATCGTACCCACTGATTTCGATGGCCCATTTGGCCAATCGTCCTGAGAGTTCGAGTTTATACATTATATTTCATAAAGGGCAGGTTGTCACAACACATATAAGGTGGCACTAAAAATATGGTTTCACTTTTCTAGAGGCACTTAGCAAAGTGAGTGCCAATTTTTCTTGGTGAGAGTATCTAGTTTCGGTCTCACCTAAGGTTCTACTGACATAATAAATTTGAAATTGCGTTCCTTGTTCATCTCGGACCAGGACTCCACTTTCCGCTACTTCTGATACTGCTAGATACAAGTATAGTCGTTCGCCCTCCCTCGGCGTGTGAAGCAAAGTGGCGCTCGATAAGTATCGCTTGAGTTTCTGTAAAGCCCGTTGGCATTCTGGGGTCCATGTGAAGTTGTTTTTCTTCTTCAGTAACGAGAAAAATTGATGACTTTTATCGGACGACCTCGAGATAAATTGCCCCAGGGCTGCAATGCGCCCGTTTAGCCTTTGTAAAACTTTCACGTTATCCACTGTTTGATCTTGTCGGGGTTGATCTCGATCCCTCGATTGGATACCATGAATCAGAGAAACTTATCGGACCCGACCCCTAATGCATATTTTTCTGGATTCAGCTTCATGTTGTACTTCTTCAATATACTAAAGGTTTCCTGCAAATGCTTTAAATGGTTCTCTGCTCGTAGGGACTTAACTAGCATATTGTCAATATAAACTTCCATGGTTTTTCCTATTTGTTCTTCAAACATTCGGTTTACTAGTCATTGGTAAGTGGCACCGGCATTTAATCCGAATGGCATTACGTTATAGCAGTATGTGCCATATTTAGTGATGAAAGAGGTTTTTTCTTGGTCGTCCGAGTTCATATGTATTTGGTTGTACCCGGAAGAAACATCGAGAAAACTTAGAGTCTCGTGGCCGACCGTGGCGTCGATCATGCGATCGATGTTAGGCAAAGGGAAAGAATCTTTGGGGCATGCTTTATTTAGGTCTTTATAATCTACACACATTCTAAGCTTGTTCCTTTTCTTAGGAACCACGACCACGTTTGCTAACCATTCTGGGTATTTGACCTCCCAGATGGATCCTATTTTAAGGAGCTTAGTTACCTCGTCTTTGATGAAGGCATCTTTGATCTCGGACTGTGGTCTCCTTTTTTGTTTTATCGGGCAGAACATTGTGTCCAAGCTCAGTTTATGAGTAGTGATCATTGGTGGGATCCCCGTCATATCAAGATGGAACCAAGCAAAACAATCCATATTAGCTATAAGAAATTGAATGAGTTTTTTCCTGAGCTCGGGAGTTAACCCCGTGCCCAGGTATACCTTCCGATTGGGCAGATGTTCGATCAGCACGACCTTCTCCAGTTCTTTGACCGTTGACTTGGTAGCATCGAAATCATCGGGGGCGATAAAAGACCGAGGAAGCCCGAAGTCATCATCTTCGTTAATTCCTTGCTTGTTCGATTGGGTCGAAGTTGGCATCGCTAATTGCTATTTGTCTCCCCATTTCGCTTTTGAAACTGAGTGCTTTGTCGATAAGAGTGTTGATATCGGAAATACTTCATCAACTGCAAACATCTCCTTCGCGGCGGGTTGTTCCCCGTGAACCGTCTTTATCCCCTCCGGTGTTGGGAATTTTAATACCTAGTGAAGGGTCGAAGGTACAACCCTCATGTTGTGGATCCATGGCCTCCCGAACAGGGCGTTGTATCGCATGTCCCCCTCAATTACATAGAACTTGGTTTCCTAGGTGGTATCGGCAATGTTTACCGGCAATTTTATTTCTCCCTTTGTAGTTTCGGAAGCCATGTTGAATCCATTCAGCACTCGGGCCGCTGGTACGATCTGGTCTTGCAAGCCGAGTTATTCTACGACCCTCGACCGAATGATGTTGGCTGAGCTACCTGGATCAATTAGCGCACGTTTAACTCTAGTTTTATTCATAATTACAGAGATTACCAGTGCATCATTATGAGGTTGCATGATTCCTTCTGCGTCCTCGTCGTTGAAAGATAGAGTCCCTTCTGATAAGTAATCCCAAGTTCGTTTCTCTCTTGTGATTGACACTTTGGTGCGTTTCATCATCGGACCTTGAGGAACATCGGCCCCTCCGATAATCATATGGATGATGTGCTGGGTTTGTTTTGTCCATTTTGTTTATTGGAATCCTTATTTCTGAAGTGATTCTTAGCTCGGTCACTCGGAAATCCTCGAAGATGACTGTCGTTGAACAAACAAGTTACTTCCTCCCTCAATTGTCGACAATTCTCCGCCATGTGGCCATGTGTGCCATGATATTTGCAAATTTGGTTGGGATCCCTTTATACTGGATCAATTTTCAAACGTCGAGGCCACTTGGTATCTTTGATGCACCCAATGGCCGATACGATGGCAGGTGCGTTTTGTACTCAGATTATCGTGGTGCTTCCTTAGGACCGATAGATCTATCGAAGCCGTTTTTACTCATGAGTCCCCGTGAACATTGACCTCGTTCATTTCTCCTCTTATTCCGTGCAGAATTACACCCAGATTCGATGCCTCTACAGTCTCCATTATACGGTTGATATCGATCTCTATTCAACCTTGGTTCTCGGTCGATATCCCTCTTGATTCTATCTACGGGTCTGATAGGATAAATGGACCCAGAAGAAGGCCCCGGTTGATCATCCTCGACTCTAATCTTCGACTGATATCGATTGTGCACATCAACCCCAGTGACAGCTGGGTATTCGATCAAATTCTGCATCAACTGCTGTGAAGCCACTAAACTTCGAACATTGAGACCTTGAGTGAAAGCTTGAACAGCCCAATCGTCGGTGGCCGGTGTCAAATCCATCCGTTCCATTAGGAATCGAGAAACGAATTCTCCGAGCATCTCGTTGTCCTTCTACCTTACCTTGAAAAGGTCTGACTTCATGGTTGCGACCTTAATGGCCCCGGCGTGTGCCTTTACGAAAGAATCTGCAAGCATAGCAAACGAGTCAATAGAGTTAGGCAGTAAATTATGATACCATACCATAGCACCTTTCGATAAAGTCTCCCCGAATTTCTTTAGCAAGACGGATTTGATCTCGTCATCTTCCAAGTCATTTCCTTTGATAGCACACGTGTAGGAGGTGACGTGTTCGTTTGGATTAGTCGTCCCATTATACTTGTTACACCCTTTGTTTTCGTACGAGGAAGTACGTAGTAAATAAATTGATATAAGCTCGGAAATGAGATATTAGATTCCGCATTTTCGTACGTAAAAGTTTCATCGTATGCTAATCACGTAAGTTCGAGAATGAGATTATTTTGAGATTATAAGCATTATGCTATTTCAAACAAGTGATGAGTAAATTTGTGAAGGTGAGAGGGTAAGCAATCAAAGAAAATGAATTTTCGTCAAAGTTTGACATGTTGGGATAAAATACGGCCCGAGCTAAAATACCCGGTATTTATAGACTAGTGCCATACAAGGTACCATATGACCATGATAGTAAGGTGTATAATGTGTGTTAAAAGTGAGTAGTATTTTAATTAATTGGAGATAATCCTTAATTAAGTGAATTATTGGATAATGGGGGAATTAACAAGTTAATTAATAATTATTGGACGATGAATTAAAGTATTTGGATAAAGACTAAGACTAATATGTGGCAGCCACATTCATGAGTCATTAAGTGACTCTTGAACAATTTTGCAAGGTGGCCCTCTTTAAAGAAATAATTGAAAAATGGCTTCTTAAATTCAAGATTTGCAAAGATAAGGAATTCATAAAAAGCCATAAGACTCTAACGTTATTGCTTCAGTAAGCATCTTACAAAAGTTGTGATCAAATTCACACAGTGATTATATGGAATTGCTACAAAAATTCATACGAGATTTTATAAGGTAATAGCAACGAGATTTTGCGATTCTAAGGGAGTAGGGTGCAATCTTTCACAAGAATATCATACGGATTTTTCCCAACTCCGATCTTGCCGTCATGTGGTTTTGTAAAAATTAACGTGTGTTAGAGGGATTGTCAAGGGAATCGACTTAGGTATGTTAATGTTATCCCTTCTTTCTTTTTGGCATGATCTATACGACACGAACGAAACGAGTAAATGCACAACTTCCATAAATGACTCTATTCATAGAAGTATTAGAGATGCCTATGTTCTTGAATTCCTATATGTCTTATTATTCTATCGTCTGTTCATGGGTCTCAGAAAATACGTAAGTTGATAAAGTTTGTTTTATGATATTAATTAAAGGAAAAATGGTTTTATGACACTCCGAAAGATTTTATTGATGTACTTCTCATGCATTGCATTCATTTATACATGTACATTGACCCATGAACACACGGCGTTATATACGCGTATATAAGTATGTATATGTATACTGGAGATGAGATAAGGTTACGACGTTATATACGCACCACCACCTGATCAGCTGGTATACGTTGATGGTTTTGCCCACAGTGGCCGAGATGATATGATGGGATGCCCTCAAAGGCTTGATGACGTTATGAACACATGTACCTTTGCACGACATGATATTCATACGCATATGCATGAAACTATAAGTATTTCATGATTTACAGAGTTATCCAGACTTACAGGTTGAGTCATTTACTCTATATTTCTTCCATGTCTTTTATGTACTTATTTATGTGCCTTACATACTCGGTATATTATTTGTATTGACGTCCCTTTTGCCTGGGGACGCTGCATTTCATGCCCGATAGACAGGTCGAGAGTCCTCTAAGTAGGCTATCAGCTCAGCGGAAGATGTTGGTGCGCTCCATTTGCTCCGGAGTTGCTTGTTTGGTCAGTATAATTTAGACACGTATTGTTTGGTATGGCGGGGCCCTGTCCCGACCTTTATATTAAGTGTGTACTCTTAGAGGCTTGTAGACAGATGTCATGTATATGAATGCTTGTATGGTCTTTCCGGCCTATGTTTTGAGTTTACAAATGATCATGTTGGCCTTATAGGCCCGTATATCACATATATAAGTTTTTATATCAGGTTGGGTCGTCCTATATTGAGTATTCCCATATGTTTATTTTGGTTAGCCCATGACGGCCCGTTTTGCCCATTTTCCAATGAAAGTACAATAAGAAAGATATGTTATGTTGGTACTCGGTTAAGTAATGTACCAGGTGCTCGTTGCGGCCCACAGGTTTGGGTCGTGATAAAAGTGGTATCAGAGCAGTTTTGTCCTAGGGAGTCTACAAGCCCTGTCTAGTAGAGTCTTGTTTATGGGTGTGTCGTTCACCACACTTATAAACACGAGGCTACAGAGCATGTAGGATTGTCACTCTTTCTTCTTACACTAGATCGTGTGGTAGAGCTTAGTTGTAAGAACTCAATTTCCTAAACTCTATCTTATTCGTAATACAACGATGTCTACATTGAGAAAGACGGTCGGTAAGAGATATAGCTGTGGAAGTGTTGAGTCAGAAGAACTCAATTTTGCATCATGCTTATGATAAGTAAATGTGAGGTCTTCAGCAGACCATGCGTGTACTAGAAGGTGTAAGGTTCTTGATAAAGAGTTTTCAGGAAAGAATACTTATCCACTCTTACGGTAAAAAGGAACAATAGAATCGGAAGGTGGACACAAGTTTCAGCAAGTAAAAGAAGGAAGGTTAAGAAGGGTATGAGGTACCCAGTTAATAAAGATTATCATCATTTACCATTCAGGAAGGGAGATATAAGCATATTGAGTTACCTTCGACGGTAGCAGAGGTATGTACAATTGGCCACACCCATCTCATTTATGCCACATGGAAGCTAACAGAAGTAGTATAAGAGAAGGACGGATATCAGGATCCGGCTGGGGTTAGAGTGACCCAAAAAGGGTGGATGGAATGTTTGCTTTAGTTGACATTTTCGAAGGATATTGCAAATGTGGTAATAGATCTCCTTGTGAGACACCCAGATGGTGCACTCTAAAATAGTACAGCTAGATATGAGTACTACAAAGATAGGCACTGGAAGCCTTGAAGGGATAAATATTACCTTAGTGTGGCTCCCGTCCCTATAGAGAAAAAATGTTAGGTAATTCGAAGAGCCAATGGATGGAGCAAGGGGAGCTAAAAGCAAAAGAATGTCTTGTTCGAGTTTTCAGAATAAAGTAATAGACATAGATGTTAGCGGAAAATAAGAAGAGAGTTAATGAAGCATTATGAGTAAGATGTGATACATGAAAGACAACGATATGTCAAAAAAATGACAGTATTACAGAGTCTATAGTCAACTGAAGGAAAAGACGAAAGGTGATGGGCCTTGAGATGACAAAAGAGTATAGGCCATAAAGTCGTATCCTCATTTCGAGAAATAAGTTCGTGACGCTAACGTGATTACCAGAAGAAAAAGTTAGACCCCTAAGTAATAAAAATCAATATGGACTAGTGAACAAGATAAACTAAACATGAATTAAGGACTGAGTGATTTGATAATGGTCGGCATCATGAGAATTTCAGATTGCGTTCCAGCGATAATAGAATGGACAACAGAAGAAGATTCATAAAAATTTAGAGAAAGGTCATTCAAGAAGATGCTTCCCTAAAACAAGCAATGTGAGCAAAGTTAAGCTTAAGGGACTGTATGCGCCAGTTACACTAAGTGTCACCATCACGAGTAAGGAATTTTGTTATCCTTGGTACAGAAGGATTACCGCAAGGCGAGTAAGGGTCATCGATGATGTGAAAGGACGCCAAAGATGAAGAGGTAAAACATCTATAGGTAGGTCATCGTAACTCCAACTCTTAGTACTCCCCAAAGGGGAGAATATGGAGTGATGTGGCATTAAGTCAGAATTAAGTGGTTCCAGTAATTATGGAATGGTAAAGGAAGAATACGAAAATAAAATGAAAAAGGGATGAGAGTGCACTTATTCAAAGCCTACAGATATGCTACGATTACAGAATATTATGTAAGCACGAAGTCAAGAAGAGGAAGTAAGGGTTCCTTCCCAAGATGTTATTGATTAATAAGGAGCAAGTGCGAGAGGTAAGTTAAGACAAAAGGATTAACCCAAGAAAGATTACGTGGAATATTAACTTGAGAATGGGCCAACAAGTAATTAGCAGTTGATTCAGGAAGAGCCTAGTATGGCTAGACAGGTGGTTACCAACGAATCAGGAGATCGTGCACGATAAACATAGAAAAACCCAATATTGTGAATTCAGCCTCGCAGTAATATCATTATAATACTTTAGATATATTCAAATAGGAGTCTGGGTAGTTAAAGGTACCGTATGAATGTTACGGGAATAAAAGAGAGTGCCACTGGGAAGACAGTCAAAATATCAGTCCAGAAGAAGTCCTACAAGCATAAGGGCGTGGAGGTAAATAACTACGGATAATTATAGGCAAGGAAGGACATCAAAAGGTCCGTCGAGTATACGATGTAATAAGCTCGTAGCTTTACAAGAGTCAGAGGGTCCCCCCCTAAGTACTACAATGAAAGACTAGTTGAGGAAATAAGGATGAAGGCTTCAACCAAAACACAGTGACCTAAAGAGGAAATGGTTTTGTAACAACAGTCTCACTACAAAATTGTATGCACTCCAAAAGAAAGTGGCACCTACTGTTTACCTTGAAAATGGTAATTACAATTAAATTTGATATTGTGGTTCTAAATATACGTGATTTATTTTTATGCTAGTTGTTAAGCGATAGATGCTAAGTGTGAGTTAGAAAAATGAGATAGGAGCTCAAGGACAGTATGTTATGCAAACCGAATGGCCGTGAATTGCGGTCTCGAGCTGGCCTAAACTGGGCCTCGAGGTTGAGCTAATGAGCTTGACTGGGGATGATCGATGAAGGACTAACAGTTCCAAGGGCCTCAATGATGGCTCTTTATGATCAATGATGAGTAATAAATGAGGAAACAATCAATGAAACGCAATAAATGTAAGCAATAAATCAAAGGAAATGCAATGGAGAATGTTTATGTTAGAGAGCAGAGAATGTTCTTATTCTTGTATTGAATATTATGTGCGCAAGAAATAACAAGGGTCCCCTTTATATAGGAGGAGGAATCCCCACATAGTACATGTGCATTTATTACAAAGATATGCGGCTGGTACAACCATTTATTACAAAGATATGCGGTTGGTACAACCATTTAATGTCACGGTACGGACTTGTACTATTCTTGTAGACTTGGTCAGCTCTAACCACGTGCTTTGGGAATTTCCCGCTTGTCCATCATAGCCACCGATTTGCACTGCCCCAAGGTCGAACATAGGGAACCCTCGGGGTCGAACCTCGAGCTGTTCCTCGAGCCTTCTGGAGACAGGCTATGGAGCATCATAATGATCATAAAATTGGACTCTCCGATTTTAGCCGTATACAGATAGTCCCCACGTTTCTTAGAGTAAAAATGATAAGAAACGGCCTTAAATTCTTGCCTCTTCGATATTTCCATCATGATGTCAGCCCGTCAGAGCATTAAATGACATGACTCAATGGCTGGGCAGAGGTTGCTGTGAGCATGATCATCGAGAAGCCCACGAAACATTATTGGTTCGACTCTTCCGCTTCTCAAACGTTGCCCAAATGGCTTCTATAAAGACCTCAATTGTTTTTCATTCACACTTTTACAATATCTTCAAGTTTTCAGAGCTAAGTTCATCATCTACTGCACTCATATCCTCATTGTGCTTGCCTCTTCATTTTCTTTCTTAGAAACTTTGTTATAGTTATGGCTAAAACCTCCAAAACGGTACCTCAGAAAGGGGGAACCGCTTCTTCATCACGCCCGTCCAAGGGCAAACCAAAAATACCTCCAAGTATTGAGCAATGTAACCCTGGCCACTTCGATACGGTCTCCGATTTTACCATTGAAAAACCCCCTTCCACACTGGGCCGATGCGAGCCCATGTCTTGGTACATCGGCGTGGTGACCGACACGAAGAGAGTAAAGATAGACCGCCGATGGGGGGAGGCAGTGCAAGTAGAAATCCCCAAAGATGAGGAAAGCATAGTAGCACACAAAGCTGGCTTCCTAAGCGTATACACATACACCTTCACTCTAGGCCCTCTAGGTTCTTCTTCCCCACCGATAGATCCGGTGATTCTTGACTTTTTCATTAGTACCGAGTGACACTAGGTCATCTATCCTTCTTTCTGGAGGATTGTTTACATGCTCAGATATTTCTCCAACCGGGTCGAGGGAATGGCCTTCACTCTCGACTATTTGATCAGATTGTACAGCCCCGTCTCTTCCGAGGGGGTTTAATCAAGCTTCACCCTCGATCCGTCAAGACATTCTTTGCGAACATCGATGAGGATAAAGACCAGGGATGGATGAGCCGATTTGTCAGAGTAAGAACCACAGACATCATCCCCGCTGATAGGATGCCATTCCCGGAGGAATGGAACATGAAGCGTAAGTGTCCCTATATCGAGTACATTTTATTGCCCCTTCTTCTTCTTCTGAAATGATCTTCTTTTGATTATGTAGCCATTGTTTGGTTTCCGGCGCGGTTCAGAACCTTCCGGGATGGATCAAAAAATTAGACTATGCTTTCCATACAGCGAGCGTGTTTGGCGTGATTTGGCCAAAATGCGGTGGCAGGCCAAGAACCATGGTATGCTTTCGTTGTTGTCATTATCAAGTTTCTCATGAGTATTCTTTATGGAGGTAAATTTAATATATAATGGCTGTGTAGGCGTGTCGATGAGACCGCCTCCTCCTGGTGAAGAAGAAACCTCAAAACCCGACAAGGGTAAGAAAAGGAAGAAGGAGGCGTCGATCGAGTCTCCAAAATCAAAGAAACCCATGGTCCGCAGGCCTCAGACCGATGCCACGGTCTTGACTTCGGTTGCGGCAGCAAGTCTTCGTACCGAAGAAGAAGATGATGATGATGACGATCGCTTTGGTACAAAGGGTACGACGGAGCGCTGATGCTCCACAAGCTATTGGGCGGAAGGCCGCTGAATCGGGGGTGGCCGATGTGGAACAAACTCGTGCTGAGGAGACCCTCAAGGAGGGTTTGGGCGCAGTCCCCGAGCTTCAGGTTAGACATGGTACAGTCCATGCCGGCGAATCCTCAGCTGGCGATTTCGGAGGGCCTGAATCCGAATTTTTTGGGGTCGAGAAGAAAACCTTATAAAAATCGATGCCGGGGGTGGCTTTGAATCGGGCCCTTCATTTTCTCCGGGGAAATAAGGGATGCCCAGAACGGAGGCGTTGCCGATGTGGGGGCCTCTCAGGGAGAGGATGATACGTTCAAGGACTACTTCGTTGGTGTCACCGAGGACACAGATCTCGACGCCCCCATCGCTCTCGAGGAGGCTGAGAGGCTTCAAAAGCAGGTGATATTCTTGACATACCATTTGCGCTTCAAATTTTTACCCTTGCCTTTCTAATATCTCTGCTTTGTTGTAGGTCAAGAAACTGTATGGCCACGCCTTTTCTAAGCTTCAAGATGAGCTTTCATACCGTGAGGAGGAGCTCGAGAAGCTCACCTCGGAGCGAAATGAGTCAAAGGCTTCATCTGCCCGAGAGGAAGAGGAGTTGAGTGAGCTTCGGACGAGTCTGGAGAGAGTGCACCAGGAATGGACTAGCTTTGCTGAGCAGGTAACACGACATTCATGAGTTCATCTTTTTATTCTTATAACTTGATGCTCACTATTTTGATTTGCCCGTGCAGATTGGGCAAAAGAATGCCCTGGTGGGGCGACATTAGGAAGAAGTTGCAGCCAAGGATATGGAGATCCTCGAGCTGAAGAGGCAGAATGAGGTCGTGACCTCAGAGAAAGAGCTTTTGTGGGGAGAGTTGGCCTCGACCCAGGATCTTCTTTGAAGTTCTCAGAAGGAGGCCACTGCATTATCCGTGGCCAAGTCTGAGGCTGATGAACATGCGTCCTCATACAAGAGAGATACCGCTACCGCAAATGATCGAGCTAGAGAGATATCCGAGAAGGCCGAGCAGAAGCTGGCTCGGGCCGTTGCTCGTGCTCGTTTGCAAGCTAGGAGGCAGGCCTTCGAGGAAGCAAGCACCGAAGGAGTCGATGTCTTTGTTGAGATTGAGAAAGCCAGAGCCTTGGAGGAAGAATCAGCACCTTCAACTACTTCGGATGAGGGTTTCGGAAGTGATGCAGATGGTAGTGAGGGTGAAGAATAGACTCGCGTCATCATCTCTACCTCTCCTTTTCTTTCTTTTTGTATATGGATTCCTCGGGGGGCGGGGGGCTTTATAAAGACACCCTTTGTAAATGCATTTTTGGGAATGCAAAAAGGTTCCTTAACTTCAAGTCTTCAAATTTTATTCTTCAGTGCTTATGCAAGGTTAATCTTTGAATTTTGATGTCGGCTCTTTAGAGCCCATACTTGGAGTAACTGAGATCCTCAAGATCAGGAACCATCTCAAGGCTAGATTGATAGCCTTTTTAGAGTCCATACTTGTAATAACAGAGATCCTCGAGATTGGGCACCATCACGAGGATAGATCGATGTGGGGGTCTCGATGGCTCTCAAGCGCTGTACGATAGTGTCATTCATATGATGTGACGGCGAAGTGACCAGGGTGGTCCAACTGATACACTTCCCCAAAAGTGGTAATAGCATGGTTAGAATTAATTGGCCTTCAGAATAGGCGAACAGCCACCGCTTGCTCTATATATGTATTTGTTTTCTACTTATTTGAGGATTCCGCTACTTTGAGCAACTATCCTTTTTATAGAGCTCTCTTTCCTTGCGTCAGTTCTTTCACCATTTTAATTCAAAGCTTTCGCCTGAGTTTTCATCTCCCTTCCCTTGTTTCACCATAGTTATGGCTGCTACGCCCAAATCCGTTCACCAAGAAGAGGAGAGTTCTGCCTCTGTTTTCCGCCCGGTGGGTGGTACACCGCCGGCATCCGGTGAGCTAACCTCGAGATACTTTGTCTCGAGGAGGGACTTTACGTTAGAGAGATCTCCCAATGTCCAGGGCCATTGGGAGCATGCATCGATATTCATCTCATCAATAGGAGAGGAACAACTTGAGGCAGTTAGGAGAGACTGCAGATGGGGAAAAAAGGCGGTACTGTAGGTACCTTCCCCGGAAGAGAGCATCATGGCTCATGTAGAGGGGTTTTGAACGTATACACGTACCCTTTTACATTGGGCCCTCTCGATAGAGTCGTGCTCGAGTTTTGTAGAAGATATCGGGTTACCCTGGCACAGGTTCACCTGTCGTTTTGGAGGATAGTGTTGATGATAAGGTTCTTTGCAGATAAAGTCGGGCTCGAGTTCACCCTAAGCAAGTGGTGGCTCTTGATGCAAGTGTGCTTAAAGAAGAATGGGGTAATTACACTGATGAGAAGGTGGAATTTTGGGGTGACATAAGGATGAGGTTTAATTGATAAAATGTATGTATTAAAGTGCTTAGGGAGGTGTAGTCACTTTCATATCTAAATGTCTCCTACCCGTCCCGTAGCCTACATTACAACCAAATGAAGCCCTATTGATCTTAGACTGAGCAACTCGATTAGTAGATTATTACACTAAGGGCAAGCTTATGGTGTATCTGTGTGGCATATGAATGTTCTTTGCTGAGAGTGAGTGAATTCTTTCTATCTATTGTTCCTTGTTGTTTGATTTCATGTGTGTGGAACTTCTCTCAAAAATGTGATGTGAGGGCATTTAACTCAAGAAGAAAAAGCAAGTCTTCACTTCTGTTAGAGTACATAGAGTAAGCATGAGTGTGGCATGGCATTAGAGTCTTCATCTGAGGTGTGGCTGTTGCACTTCTTAGGTTGTTCCTTCATAATAGCAGGTGTGATATAAAAGGGTAATGCATCAAATGATTAGGCCTAGAAGTGTGGTTCAACTTGCTCGAGGACGAGCAAGGATTTAAGTGTTGGGTGTTGATAATAGGTGAATTAGACTATAATTGGACCCTAAAGAACCACATTTTTGTATAGCTTTGTAGTAAAAAGTGACAACCAAATGCTCTGATTAGTGCTTTTCATGCTTTGCAGGCTATATCCAACGAAAGAAGTCGATGGAGCAAGTTTGGGATCAATTACGGAGAAAAGGAGGCCAATCACACAATGCCCACGAAATGCACCAAGTAAAGAGACAAAAGCAGAGCTAAACTTGGCCTGCCGCGGTCAGACCGTAACCGCAGTAGGACAGCGGCAGAGCAGAGCTGCAGATTCAGAGGACCTCTTTGGCCACGGTCCTGGCGTAACCGCGGTGGGACCGCGGAAGAACGCGGAAAAGCCAGGGACTAAAGTGTCAAGTCGGGAAAACTTGGTGTAAAACCCTTATAAAAAGTAGGAATTCGGCCATGTTAGGTCAGATTTGTTTTAGAGAGTACCTTGGGAAGAGAAACAAGTGTGAGAGATCACCCAAAACATCATTATTCTTATTCTCTTTTATTTTTATTGCAATTTTCAATTATGAATCTTCTAGTAGTTTATTCCTCCATTGTTATGAGTAGCTAAATACCTTAATCTAAGGTTTTGGTGGAACTCGTTGGGGATGACTTGGTTGTTTTATTAATATAGTTGGATTTGGTTGTTAATCTCTATTTGTTCATCTATGTTTTGATTGTGGTTAGTTGAAAGGGCCCTCAACTATCCGTTCCTATTTATTATGTATCTACTTGAGAGAGAGTGCATATTTAGGTGATTGTATGAACAACATCACTCCCGGAGTATAGACGAGAGTCATAACCGAGGGTTTAGAGGTGGGATTAGAGATAACGATACCTCGGGTGCAATCTAAGTGAACTGTATTGTGAATCTAGCTAGCGTAGCTTGAGAGAGTGCGTCTAGTAAATTATCATAATTACTTGAGAAAGATTTATGATAGCTGGAGCATTCATGATTGATAGAGACAACTAAATCATAGTTATACGACATATACAACCAAGGAAATTACCAACGGGGGAAACCATTGCCTTAGACCTTATTCCAATTGTTTACACATCAAGTTTAGTTAATTTTCAGCTGTAGATTACTTTCAGTCTTTAGTTGTTAGAAAAATCAACCATTGTGAATCAAAAAGTTTGGGGAAACAGATTGTGTGAATTTAGTAAATCTGACAATAGTAATTGATAGGTTAATTCTCTGTGGTTCGACTCTGGACATAAATACTCAGATTATATTTGCAACGCCCGCGTAGTCTTTGGTGAGACTCATTTGAGCATGATCAAAATGCATGAAAGTACGTTAATAAAATCTTTCGGAATTTCATAAGACCATTTTGTCTTTGAGCAATATCATAAAGTAAACTCTTTTTTTTTCAACTTTCGTATTTTTCTGAGATCCATGCACAGATGATAAAATATTATGACACATGGAAATTCAAGAACATAGATATCACTAATACTTCTATGAATAGAGTCATTTATGGAATTTGTGCATTTGCACGTTTCGTTCATATCGTATGGATCATGCCAAAAGAAAGAAGGGATAACCTTAACATACCTAGAGTAGGAAAAACTCTGTATAATATCGCGTTGGAGAACCTTCATTGAAATTTTGGACGAAACTGTTTATGCTCTTTTGAACCTAATGAACGAAATATGCTCCCTCTAGTTGAAGAATTGAAATTGGACGAAATTTTGCTAAAGAAGACGTCTGTCTTCTACGTTACCTTGATACAAATTAGTTTCTGAATTCCAATCTTAAGGAAGGAATCTTTCTTGCACTCCTTTGGAAGGGGGTAACGTTACTTTATGCGTATGAATGACTTTTTCTTAAACGAGATTTTCCACTACTTCGTTGGAATTCTGGAATGAAATTTTAAGCCTCTATCTTTGAATTATTCGAACCAAGAAAGATGGATAACGTTCTTAGTTTCCTTGAAATCTTGAGAGGAAAATGTTTACTGGTTCTTTGAAGTTTTGAGAGAATAACATTTCTTGGATTCCTGTAATTCATTTTGGATCTTAGCAGATCATTTAGTTAGCCACCAATTCTTATTTTATGCCTAGGTGGCAATAAGTGACTACTTAGTCACTTCTTATCTTAGTGGCTTCTTGCCACGTGGTTGCAGGATAAATATTAAGTTTTTATCCGCTTATTAGTTAATCGGGTAATGTTCCGTTACCCGGTAACTAATCAATTACCCGTATATTTTAAAAATTATCTCAACTTAATTAAATATTACTCTCTTTTAACATACCTTGTACACCTTACTATCATGGCCATGTAGTACCTTGTATGGCACCAGTCCATAAATACCGGATATTTTAGCTCGGGCCGTATTTTATCCCAAAATGCCAAACTTTGACAAAATTCATTTTCTTAGACTTGCTCCCCCTTTCACCTTCATGAATTTACTAATCACTTGTGAAATAGCATAATCCTTATAATCCCCAAATAATTTTTTCCTTGGACTGATGTCAATTACCTTACGACAAATTCAACATAAAATACTGCATGGTGCAACATCATCATAACTTATTACTGCGAAGCGTAACATCACCGTGATGTAATACTACAGTGTGCAACACTGTCGTAACTTATTACTGCAAAGTGTATTATCACCGTAATGTATACTTTCGGGTACAATATTGTAGTAACTTAATATTGCAGGACGTAATATTAACGTAATATTGCGGGGCGTAACACTGTCAGTTTCCAAGTCCAATCCGCCAGGTCGGGGACCGTGTATGGCAACCACTGGATTGCTGCGAAAAGGGAAAGAAAACACCTTTACGGAGTCTGCCTCCACTATGAAAAAAAATGACAAAAGCACAAGTGTACCACTTACGTGTGAAATTCCATTTCTCAGGGAATGGCAGGAACTCTACGGGAGTAATGTCAACAGTCCGCACTCGGACAAATCGACTCATCCACCCTCGGTCTCCGTCATCTTCATTACAGGCAACAAAGGGCCTGGTAGATCGACATCGTAGAATAATCAGGCTCGGTAATGCAAGGGCCGGTACAATCTAATGTCTAGGTATTATTATATATACATATATACATATACATACATATATATATATATATATATATATATATATATATATATATATATATATATATATATATATATATATATATACATATACATACGCATATATAACGCCATATGGTCATGGGTCAATGTACATGTATAAATGAATGACATGCATGAAAAATATGTTATAATCTCAATATTCTTTCCGGATAAACTTTTTCAACTGNCCACCCCACACTTTAACTTTTACAAGGTTCATAACAATTCAAGTGCTCATGAGAGGTGAAAAGGTTCAAATAGATGGTTAATTCAAGCCAATGGGTAAGGCTTGTAATGTGGTTGCCAAAGAAAAAGGATTATAGGCTCAAAGGGGTTAACTATGGTAATAGGTACAGGTGGATTAATGATTATATGGGCTACGCAAAGAAATACCTAAATCATCTCTAAGACCAAACAACTACTATTTCACTTTGCACACACACGGGGCAAGTTCTAGGTATCACATGCAAGCATAGAATACGTGTATAACCTCACACACACTTGGCATATAACTCAATCCAAGTTAGTTTGTCAACACATTCACATGAGTGTTCAAGCAAGACAGGGTGTGAAAAATTAAGGCATAAGATTAAGAGTCTACACATGAGCCTAGGCATCGCACCCTCAAGTTCGTTTTAAGTATTTGCAGGTATGTACACCACGGGATGCATTCTTGCCCAGCCCATCTTAGCCCAAAAGAGTCCTAAGGGTCCTAAAATGTATTAAAGAAAAATCTACCTAACCCGGTTCAAGAAAAACCCTTGGAAAAGAACCACGGTCAAAAGAAAAACCAAGGGGGATTACTACACTACCTAAAAAGAAAATAAAATAAAAAATCTTTTTGGCTTTTTGATTAGACTACTTCCCTCAAGCATACTGTCTAGGTGGTCCGTCATCAGGAAGAGTCTCCTACCTTTTCTAGTTTTTTTTATCCGACTTTAGCCCTCAAGAGATCCGTCAACAAGTGTCCGTCATTGGGCCAAGTCGGTTACATCTAAGCTACATACACAACAACACATATATACAATAACAACACATATATACACTAACCCAAGTCTCCCACCCCACACACAAAGAGTATGGCATGTCCTCAAGTCATAAAACAATTTAAAGCACAGAAGGGTAAGGACTTCCCCGGGCATCATTCGGAGTCAGAGACGGTGGTGGGATCCACGTGACAGGACCTCCCTAGAGCACGGAACCAAGCCATCACCCGGCTCTCAGACCTGGCTTGCCGTCTAGACATGACATACAAACGAACATGCAGGCTATCTACAGAGGTGCGAAGTTCTGCCACATCTTCCTCCACAGAAGACAACAAGGGTCGGTTAGTGTATGATCTAGAGAATTCCGCCCCAATATGGGGTTGCTGTGAGGATCCCGTTGCATCGTAATACCTCCTGGGTGGTGCCATGGGTGCTGGGGCATCATCATCATCGTCCAGGTCAATGTGTGTAGGTGCATCTCTGCCCACTTTGATCTTTGACGCTCTGAAAGCTGTTCTTGGGGGTAAAGTGCCATCCATAGGATTGACTAGGACATTAACCATTAAACATAACCTCGTCACAAGTGAGGGGAAGTAAAACCCCTTAGTCATCAGAGGCGACTGGAGGATCATTTCATCTCCAATGATTTTAGCAATATCAATATCCTTCCTGGTCACGAAGCACCAAACTAGTAGAGCCCGCAAGCTGTTCACATCTGTTGTGTTGCCCATGGGCAACAATCGGCTACAAATCATGGTGAACCAGCACTTAGCTTCCCATGTGAATGACTTGGAATGCAGGGTCATGTTTTCCTGAATCCAAACTGGCCTTCCCCCTGAGCATATAGCCTCAATCAGAGTGCCCCAATCGACCCCTGGAGAATTGTGGTAATAATCATTGGCTCCAGTCAACGGAGGCAGCTGTAGGACCTGGCGAATTTTCTGGACTGAGGCATCTACTACTTGGCCCCGCATGATCACAGGCCGGCACATATGTTCCGGGAAGTTCGCATAGAACTCCCGGACTATCATTGGGTTTGCCGTGTCAGGTTCATCGAACAAGTATTCCATCCCTCGCCGACGGATTTGCTCGTACATGTCTGGCTTTCAACACGGAGGGCGGCCCTGTCAATACCAATCTCCGGGACAAAGTTTTTAGTGGCTTTCGCATGAAACCTGTCCTGGGCCTCCTCGGACGTAAACTGGGTGGCATCATAAGTGGGCACGTCGGAAGTGCTTTCCGAGTTCCTACGCTTCTTTCGGGCCATAGTACCTGCAAACAATTCATCATAACCACTAGAGACAGCCAAACATGTGCAAATCAGATGGTACTCAGACTTCGCCATCCGCTGGCACAAAACAGTTACCCAAAGTGGAGAACATCCACTATTGTCCCCACGCCACCTATCAATAATACAATTCTGCCATATAAGACCCCCCACAAGCTTCAACCAATAAATACCATTAAGTACTACCACCACCCACCCCACACACGAATTATCAACTAGAAATACACCCCACACCTACACAAATCAACCCCAAACACCAATTACAACACCAAACTTGGAGTCTAAAACCCCATTGCAACCAAAAGCAAAAATTCTATAAAATAATCAGTACATAATACAAAATACATACAACATAAGGAAAAGTAGAACAACTTACTTGAGGATTACCGCGGAGTCTTGAAAGAGAAAAAAAAGAAGAAAAATTTGGGGGTTGTGGCTGGGTAGGGGGGATGGGGTGGGGCGTGTGTTGGGAGGTTGGTGGGTGGGTAGGGTTTGGATGGAGAAGGGTTTAAGAAAAAGGGGTAATGGGGGATTTGGGTTATGGGAAGAAGAAGAAAGAAGAAAGGGTGGGTTGTGGGGAGAAGAAGAAGAAGGAGATTGGAGAAGAAAAAGGAAGAAGAAGAATGGAGAAGAAAAAGGAAGAAGAAGAATGAGAGAGTTTGAGAGAAATTGAGAGAGTTTTGAGAGAAGATAGAGAGAAAAGAGAAGAAGAGGGTAAGTGTCGGTGGGGGAATGAGTGGGGTTGTGGGTAGGTGAGGGTTGTGTTGCGCTCGTTTTTCTTATATTTNGGCTCCACGTCCATTTGTTCATCCTCTTCCTCCTCCGATGCATCAGAACCACTCTCATCCTCTCCACCTGCCGCTGCCGCTGGGGCTGGCCCCGTGGTGTTCTTGCCAGGTCGGATCTTGTGGTTTTTTTTACCAGCCCGTCCACACGAGTATTTTCGGGCACCTGCACTTGCCTGCAAAGCTTAGTCACCAAAGAGGGGAAAAATAACCCATACGTGCATTGGGGGCACCGGATAAACATTTCGTCGTGGATCACTTTGGCCATGTCGAAGGGAAGACCCTTGATGAAACACCAAATCAATGCAGCTCGGGGTCCATTCACCTCCGTAGTATTTTTGGAGGGAATAAGGCGACTGTTAATCACATACAACCAGCTCTTCGCCTCTGGAGTTAAGACGGAGGAGTGGAACTTCTCTCCGTGTTCCAGCCACTCCACCATTTTTCCGGGTGCGCAAATTTCATCAAAGAAGCGCTCCCACTTGGCATCTGTTGGCTTTCGCCCATACTCATAAAAGTCCGTATTCTCATGAAGAGGGTCGGGCAATTGATATGCTGTGCATATCGCCTCAATGGAGGCATCCACCGCCTTGCGGCGCACCGTGACCACATTGTTGACATGCTCTGGCAGATTAGCATAGAATTCGCGCACAACCATTACATTAGCTTCCCCTGGCTCATCAATGAAGGCCTGCAAACCTCGTTCCATCAACTCCGAATACATGTGGAGGCATCGTTCCTTGACCTTTTTGATGTCAATGCCCCTCTCCGGAATTGGCTTTCTTGCAGCCTTCTTCGTAAAACGGGTATGAGCCTCAGGTGAGACAAATTTGCTGCTGTCATAGGGACGTGCAGGGGCTGCGCGTTGAGTCCGAGATGTGCCAGCTTGGCGGCTTGATGATGGACCTGTGGCTTGGCGCTTTCGCGATGGTGCCATAATACCTGCAAAACGTGAACACATTAGCTCGGCCCAACAAAAATATTGTGACTTAATGCGGTTACTCAGACTTCACACGCAAAATTGGTCACAATAATCATGCTCATTGAGATCCACAAACACCTTATGGGCAGTAGGCTCTCACAACTCTTTTCTAAGTGTCTTGCAACAAGGGTCCCCCACAAAATCTCATACATAGCCCAATTCAAGTACCACCCACCCCACACTTACCACAAATCAACCCCACAACGTATTTCACCAATTACTACACAACATCTAAGTACAACTCCTACAATAAGCATAAGAATACAACAAACAAGTCTGAAAATTAAAGAAAGAAAGAAAGAGAGAAGAAAAAAAAATTAATCTAGGGCTCACACCTATGGTGAAGCGGAATGGGGGAGATGCTAATGAACTCGGGGGAGAGTCGTGAGAGGGGGATGGGGACAGGGGTGCTTGAATTTGGTGAAGGAGTTGGGAGTGTTTGGAGGAGGGTTTGGTGTTTTGTTTGTTTTGATTGAGGGAGAATGGGGGCGGATGAATGGGAGGGGGAATGGTTTTGTTTTGAATTAATTTTAGTCTAAAGGTCAAACAACAAAAATAATAAAAAAATAAATAAATAGAAAGACTAAAAAATACACAAAACGCCGGAAGTGGGACGGGCGAGGCGCGAACTCGCGCGTCCTTCGCGCATCCCAGGCAGAATGCCTTTCCCAGATGCGCGAACTTGTGCGCGAACTCGCGCGTTCCTGAGCGTTCCAGGCAGAATGTTTTGCCCAGGTGCGCGAAGTTGGCGCGAAGTCGCGCTCCTGGGCGTTTATTTTTGTACTTTTTCACCTGTACTTTTTCACTTGTGTTGCTCTTGGTCGAAGGTCTTTTCACCCGCCCTTCGTCGCCTGCATTTGTTAGTATGTTAAAACTCAAAATCAAACACTACTACTATCGTTGGGTTGCCTCCCAACCAGCGCCTTATTTAACGTCGTGGCATGACGGTTACAACAATTCAATGGGTTGCCTCCCATCTAGCGCCTGAATTAACGTCACGGCACGACTCTCTGAAGTTACATAGTACCCTTACAACACATTTGTGGGTTGCCTCCCACACAACGCCTAATTTAAATCGCGGCACGATGCAAGTAGTTGAGTCCTTACTCCTCATTCGCGTACTGGGGTTCTTTTAAATTAGTCACCACTGTATCCCCTTTTTCTTCAGCTATTCCAAGGTAATGTTTCAACCTTCGCCCCTTGATTGAGAACTTGTTTGTCCCATCTTCCGACTCGATCTCAACAGCTCCACTTGCAAACATTTTCACCACTCTAAATGGTCCTGACCATCGGGACTTTAACTTACCCGGAAACAATCTCAACCGTGAATTATACAATAATACCTTGTCACCGGTTTTAAAGTCTCTGTCCACGATGTGCTTGTCATGCATCTTCTTCATTCTTTCCTTGTAGAGCCTCATGCTTTCAAAGGCTTGGTTCTAAATTCTTCCAGCTCGTGCAACTCTGTCAGTCGATTTTGTCCAGCTGCTTCAGGATCCATGTTCAATTGCTTCAGTGCCCACCAAGCTCGATGTTCTAGCTCCACAGGCAGGTGACAGGCTTTCCCAACTTGTATGGTGACATACCTATTGGTGTTTTGAACGCAGTTCTATAGGCCCAGAGTGCGTCGTCAAGCTTCTTTGCCCAATCAGTTCGTGTGGCATTCACAGTCTTCATTAGTACACTCTTTATCTCCCTGTTGGACACTTCAACCTGCCCACTGGTCTGCGGATGGTCAGGAGTAGCCACCTTGTGGCGTACATCATACTTAGCAAGTAATTTATCGAAGGCTCTATTGCAGAAGTGAGTGCCTCCGTCACTGATGATCGCTCTTGGTGTCCCAAACCGGGTGAATATGTTCTTTTTCAGAAATCCGACCACCACTCTTGCATCATTTGTGGGCAATGCTGCAGCCTCTACCCATTTAAACACGTAGTCCACAGCAACAAGGATATACTTATTGCCAAATGAGCTGACAAACGGACCCATAAAGTCAATCCCCCACACATCAAACACCTCTACCTCTTGAATTGGTTTCATTGGCATCTCATGGCGACGGGAAATGTTTCCCGTCCTCTGGTATTCATTGCAGCCCTTTACCCAAAGGTGCGCATCTCTAAACACAGTTGGCCAAAAGAATCCGGCCTCGAGCACTTTCGCAGCTGTTCTGACCCCTCCAAAATGTCCTCCATATACTGATGCGTGACAAGCCTGCAAAATTGAAGATTGTTCTATCTCGGGACACACCTCCGGATAATGTTATCAACACATATTCGAAACAAATGAGGTTCATCCCAATAATACATACGGCAATCACGAAAGAAATTTTTCTTTTGGACAGATGAAAGGTCATATGGAACTATATCGCAGGCCAGGTAGTTTGCAAAATCTGCGTACCGTGGCGCATCCTCAAGACTGGCTGCGAGCAGCTGCTCGTCTGGAAAGGTTTCTAGAATCTCTTCGACCTCGACTGATTTTTTAGCTCCTTCAAGTCGTGATAGATGATTAGCGACTTGATTTTCGATGCCCTTACGGTCACGAATTTCAAGTTCTAATTCTTATAACAGCAGCACCCAACGAATCATGCGCGGCTTAGACTCTTTTTTCT
Organism: Nicotiana attenuata; assembly: GCF_001879085.1. Taxonomy (NCBI): domain Eukaryota; kingdom Viridiplantae; phylum Streptophyta; class Magnoliopsida; order Solanales; family Solanaceae; genus Nicotiana; species Nicotiana attenuata. The sequence goes on along the minus strand of NW_017671455.1, from coordinate 126,714 downwards.
CAATTAGGTACCTGAGAGTTGCATGGTCAGTATACACAATTACCTTGGAACCAATCAGATATGATCGGAACTTGTCAAAAGCGAACACAACTGCCAACATCTCCTTCTCCGTCACTGTGCAGTTGAGCTGTGCACCGCTTAGTGTTCTGCTTGCGTAGTAAATCGGGTGCATCAGCTTATCTTTTCGTTGCCCCAAGACTGCTCCTATAGCATAGTCGCTGGCATCACACATGAGCTCAAATGGTTGCTCCCAGTTGGGTGCAACAATGATGGGTGCAGTTATCAACTTCTTCTTCAGTTCCTCAAATGCCCACCTGCAATCTTTAGAAAACACAAAGGGCTGATCCTTTTCAAAGAGTTTGCATAATGGGTTAGCAAATTTGGAAAAGTCTTTTATGAAACACCGGTAGAATCCGTCGTGTCCAAGAAAACTTCTCACCTCCTTGAGTGAAGTGGGCGGTGGTAACTTCTCAATCACGTCAACCTTAGCATGGTCGACCTCAATTCCTTTTCTGGACACTCGATGTCCTAGGACTATCCCTTCTTGTACCATAAAATGTCACTTCTCCCAGTTTAGCACTAAGTTTGTCTCCACACATCTTTTGAGCACTCTGCTTAAGTTGTGAAGACAGTCTTCGAATGAATCTCCCACCACGGAGAAATCATCCATAAAGACTTCCATAATGTCCTCCACCATATCTGTGAAGATGGCTAGCATCCACCGTTGAAAAGTCGCTGGTGCATTGCAAAGCCCAAAGGGCATTCTCCGAAAGGCAAAGATGCCATACGGACAGGTAAAGGATGTCTTCTCTCTATCTTCGGGGGCTATTGATATCTGATTGTACCCCGAATATCCGTCCAAGAAACAAAAGTGCGATCTTTCGGCCAGCCTGTCCAACATTTGGTCAATGAAAGGCAAGGAAAAGTGGTCCTTTCGGGTGGCAGTGTTCAATTTCCGGTAATCCACGCAGATTCGCCACCCTGTGACTGTACGAGTTGAGATCAACTCATTGTTGTCATTTTTCACAACAGTCATTCCCCCTTTTTTCGGAACACATTGGACAGGGCTGACCCAATTACTATCAGAGATGGGGAAAATGATTCCCGCATCTAACCATTTGATCACCTCTTTCTTTACAACCTCTTCCATATTAGGGTTCAGCCTTCGCTGATGTTCCCTGGAAGGTCTGTGCCCCTCCTCCAGGAGAATCTTATGCATACAGAAGGCTGGGTTGATACCCTTTATGTCTGCCATGGTCCAACCAATGGCAGTCTTGTTATCCTGCAGTACCTGTAAGAGCCGTTCTACCTGCACATCTAGCAAACAGGATGATATAATAACAGGCAAGGTCGAATCAGGGCCTAAGAATACATACCTGAGGTGATCTGGGAGTGGCTTCAGCTCCAGCTTGGGTGGTTCCTCTATTGATAGCTTTGCTGGCGGAGTGGCCCTTTTTTCCAGCTGAAGGGACTCGAACTGAGGTTCCCTTGACCAAAACCCTCGGCCTTCCAATGCCATAACCCATTCAGCTAACCCTTCACCATCCATGTCTTCTAAATTCGTCAGACATGCCTCCAATGGATCTTTCACAGTTAGGGTCCTATCATCGTCTTACAGGATTACATCCACTGCCTCCACTAGAGAGCAATTAGCATATTCACTGGGTCTCCTCATTGATTGCTGAACATTGAATATGACTTCTTCATCGTTCAATCTCATTTTATGTTCCCCAGTCTCACAGTCTATCAGTGCTCTCCCAGTGGCTAAAAATGGTCTCCCTAAAATAAGGGGTATCTCCTCATCCACCTGACAATCTAGAATCACAAAGTCTGCAGGGAACACAAACTTCCCCACTTGCACCAGCACATCATCAAGAATACCAGTTGGTCTTTTCACAATGCGATCAGCTAGCTGTAGCAGCATAGAAGTCGGTCTAGCTCTGCCGATGCCCAGTTTAGTGTACACTGCCAGCGGCATTAGATTTATGCTGGCTCCCAAATCACACAACGCCTTTGCAAAGGCATAACTTCCAATTGTGCATGGAATAGTGAAGCTACCTGGATCGGACATCTTTTGAGCCATCGATTTTGCCACCACTGCGCTGCAGGTCTGTGTTAGAGTTACGGTGGATAGATCCTGAAAATCAAACTTCCGTTACATTAGATCTTTCATCATCTTGGCATAACGGTCATCTCCCTCAAGGCATCCATCAGAGGAATATTCAACTGAATTTGACGCAGCATCTCCATGAACTTTTTGTATTGGTCTGCCTTCTTTTGTTTGACCAGTCTCTGAGGGAAGGGTGCAGGTATCACCTTTTGTGCATTGCTTGCTGGCTTCTCTCTGTTAGGATTTTCTGGCACAAGAGGTGCCACCAGTTCTGCAACTTGCTCGTTCTCCTTTTCTTTGCCTTTTTCCTCCTGACTCTGCTCAACCACCACTTCAGTAAGTTCGGTTGGTTCTTCTACCTCTAATTGAACTGGAGTGGCTGGTGTAGTGTTCTTGCTGGCTTGCAATTTCCTGCTCTCTATCTAAATCTCTACCATTCCGGAGACTAACTGCCATCAGCTGATTCGGGTTTTGCTCCTTGGGGTTTATGTTTGTGTCTGCAGGTAAAGTTCCCGGAGGACGGTTGTTCAAAGCCATGGACAGCTGACCCAGCTGCATTTCAATATTCTTTATGGCTGAATCATGCACTGCCAATTTTTCCTGCACTTTATTATTTGACCCAATGAGTTGCTGAAGCATACCCCTGATTTCCACCATGTTGTTATCTTGCTGCTGAGGGGATGGTTGATAAGTTAATTGCTGTTGATTTTGCTGTGGATAACCCTGTGGTTTCTGATAAGGTACTGGCACTAATTGGTTTTGAGGGTGCATACCCCCAGGCTGCTGCATATTAGGCCTGTACTGCTGATTTTGCTGTTGTCTCCACTGTTGTGCTCCTTGTCTCTGATCCCCATAGTTGTTGACATAATTCATATCTTCCCGTGCCCCTTGATTTTCACCTTCTCCTCTCCATGAACACACATAGGACTGATTAATACACGGTGTACATAGTCCTCCATTCGTTGTATCAACGATATGCACCTGTTTTGTACCCATCTCATCAATCTTCTTTGTCAGTAAGCTCATCTGGGTCAGGAGTGTGACCATGTTCTCTTCCTGCGAATTATTGGGATCAAGCGGAACTGAGTGCACTATGGGTGCCAGTGTTGTACCTCTAGTCATCCACCCCGTATTTTGTGACATCTTATCGAGAAGAATTTTGCACTCGGTGAATGTTTTGCTTAAGAAAGTACCTCCAGCTGAAGCATCCACATTCGCTTTCAAGTTGTCAGCTAGACCCATGTAGAATATCTGGCCGAGCATCTGGTCTGGAATGCCATGATGAGGACACTTCACTAGCATCCCTTTAAATCTTTCCCAAGTTTCTTGCAAGGACTCAGTGGAATGCTGTCTATACTGCAATATGTCATCAATCTGTTGTGCAGTCTTGTTAGGCGGATAGAACTTGTTCAGGAACTGCTTGACTAATTCCTCCCAAGTGGTAATAGAGTTGATAGGGAGCGAATTTAGCCAAGGCCCCGGTTACTGAGAATGGGAACAATAGCAGTTTGATAGCTTCCGGAGTTGCATTTGGCTGCCTTTGGGTCATACAAATTGACAGAAAGTTTTTCAAGTGTTGTTGCGGGTCTTCAATATGTGACCCGGAGAACAATCCCTTATTCTGCAGCAGATGCAGCATGTTGTTGGTGATCTGGAATGTCTCCGCTTGAATTGCGGGCACAGCCATGGCAGTGGCCAGATTGTCAGCTGTAGGCTGTGCCCAGTCATAAAGTGCAGCTTCAGGCACAAGAGGTGCCACTCCACTGACATTTAAGTCAGCTGGCTCATTCCTGATGTTTCCGTTGACGTTATCTACGTCACCCATGTCAAATTCGAGTTGGTGTGTTTGTTGAGGTTGTTGAAGTCGTTTGTTGGCACGGTTCAATGCCCTGAATGTTTTCTCGGGGTCTGAGAGTCCTTCTAGTAGTTCTCCAGTCCTCGAAGAATTTCTAGGCATACACCTGCTTTCCACAAGATGTCAAACGTTAGAATTTCAATAAAAAGATTGGGTATAGAGAAAACTGACTACACTTCGAATTTTTTTGTACTTCTTTCAATTGTAATTGATAACACCGTTAATTCCCCGACAACGACGCCAAAATTTGATCACGCTCAACTGAGTCTCGCAAAAGACTACGCGGGCGTTGCAAATATAATCTGAGTATTTATGCCCAGAGTCGAACCACAGAGAATTAACCTATCAGTTACTATTGTCAGATTTACTAAATTCACACAATCTGTTTTCCCAAACTTTTTGATTCATAATGGTTGATTTTTCTAACAACTAAAGACTGAAAATAAGTAACAGCTGGAAATTAACTATGCTTGATGTGTAAACAGTTGGAATAAGGTCTAAGGCAATGATTTCCCACGTTGGTAATTTCCTTGGTTGTGTATGTCTTATAACTATGATTTAGTTGTCTCTATCAATCATGAACGCTCAGCTATCATAAATCTTTCTCAAGCAATTATGATAATTTACTAGACGTACTGTCTCAAGCTACGCTAGCTAGATTCACAATATGGTTCACTTAGATTGCACCCGAGGTATCGTTATCTCTAATCCAACCTCTAAACCCTCGGTTATGACTCTCGTCTATACTCTGGGAGTGATGTTGTTCATACAATCACCTAAATATGCACTCTCTCTCAAGTAGATACATAATAAATAGGAACGAATAATTGAGGGCCCTTCCAACTAACCACAATCAAAACATAGATGAACAAATAGAGATTAACAACCAAATCCAACTATATTAATAAAACAACCAAGTCATCCCCAACGGGTTCCACCAAAACCTTAGATTAAGGTATTTAGTTACTCATAACAATGGAGGAATAAACTACTAGAAGATTCATAATCGAAGATTGCAAGAAAAATAAAAGAGAATAAGAATAATGATGTTTTGGGTGATCTCTCACACTTGTTTCTCTTGCCAAAGTACTCTCAAAAGTAAGTTTTACCCTATGAAAACCTTGATAATTTAACCTTGGGCGAGCTTGACTTTATATAGGTTAAGTGGGTTTCTCTCTAGATTTCCAATTTTACCCCTAAATAACTCTTTTCCGGACCGGCCTCGCGCGAGCTCGCACGTCACGTCGCGCGTCATTCTGCCTCAGCCCTTAACGCGCGCGAACTACTGCGCTAACTCGCGCGTCTGCTCGCGCATCTGGGCCATGATTTCTTCCATTCTTTGTCTCGTTCTTGCGCGCACTCAGCTCCGTGGGGTCGTTCTTGCTCACAAATCATTCCAATAGCCTCTTGAAAGTATCATATAAGCTCTTCATCCTGCAATGTATACAAATCACAATTAGAGCCTATTTTTCATTAATTAACCATATTATTACGTTGGAATATAATCAAGCGGAAGCATAAACAATAGCTAAATCACCTAGATTTCGCCTATTATCAGTTAGTTAGTCGGTTATATTTGTGGGACCCAGTAGTTAAGTAATTAGAGTTAAGTTAGTACAGAGTTGAGTTAGTGTGTAATTGTATATAGAGTTGTACTCCTCTATTACAGAAATATAGATTTCATTTTACTGCAGTTCCTCTCTTCTCTCCTAGACTCAATCTCTCTCTTAAACCTAATTTCAAATTGCTTGGATGATTCTATAAATTGAGCTCAGACTCATCAAGCTCACATGGTATCAGAGCAGTGAAGAGCTGTAATTCCGCAAATTTCATTCAATTTGGCTGAAATTTCATCGTCGTCTTCTTCGCGAAGCAGTGACAAACGATTGTCAATAGTGGTCGAAAAAATCTATCACACGTATCCTTTGTTCGTTCATCCTTCAGATACTCCTAGTTTGATTTTGATTCCTGTAAAGCTCACAGGATCAGAAAATTACGGACTGTGGCATTGTTTAGTGCGAATTGCTTTGCAAGCTAAGAGGAAGCTAGGGTTTGTGCTTGGACATGCAAAAAAGATTCGTTCATATCTGAATTGCATGAGGACTGGGAAACATGTAATGCAATCGTGCTTTCCTGGATCATGAACATTGTCTCCGAATTTACTTAGCGGCATTGTCCATGCATCTAATGCACATTTGGTATGGGAGGATTTGAGAGAAAGTTTCGACAAAGTGAATCGTATGAGAATATTTCAATTGCATAGGGAAATTGCTACTATTTCACAGGGAACAGATTCAGTCTCTGCATATTTCACTAGATTAAAGGAATTGCGGGCTGAGTATGATGCAATGCTGCTTATTCCTAATTCGAATGAGTATTTTTATCATCTTCAGCAGCAAAGGCTAATGCAGTTTTTAAGTGGTCTCAATGAGATATATGATCAAGCAAGACGTCAGATCCTAATGAAGACTGTGGAGCCAAAGTTGAGCCAAGCTTATGGATTGATTATAGAGGATGAGAGTCAAAATTCTAGTGCACATCCAGCCTTGCCAAACAGAGAAGATCCTGTTGCTATGCAAACAGGTAGAGGGCAAATGACTATGCAGAATAACAGGGGACAGTACAAAGGAAAGCAGCCGTTTGTGAAATGTGATTACTGCAACAAACCTAGGCACTCTAAGAAAAATTGCTACAAGCTAGTTGGCTATCCAACTGATTTAAAAGAAAAAAGAAAAAAGAAACCATATGCAGCTAACATGACAATTGATAGCTTAGAGAATGACAAATCAACACATCAGGATGAGGGAAGGAGTAGCCATGATGGATCAAAGGTAGGACCATACTTCACAGAGGATCAATATAGGCAGATTTTGAGCATGCTGAACAAGGAGACTCCAGAACATTAAGTTAACATGGCAGGTATTACAACCTCCTTAATGGCAAGTTTTTCTTGTAAAGAATGGATAATTGATTCTGGAGCTACGCATCACATAGCTGGTGAACTAGATATGTTAAAGACTGAGAATAAATTAAATAAATGTGACAATGATCAAGTACATCTGCCTATAGGAGAGAAGTCTGATATAACACATATTGGAGATGTTGTTATATGTGAAGAGTTGAACCTGGAAGATGTTTGTTTGTACCTAAGTTTAAGTTCAACCTAATCTCAGTATCCAAGCTAAATAGGCAGCTATGTTGTTCAGTGAATTTCTTCCTTGACTTCTGTTTATTTCAAGATCTCTACAATGGCAAGGTAAGGGGGATTGGTAGAGAAAGATTTGGTATGTACATATTGAAGAAGAACTTCAAAGGAGATTTGGAAAAGTTCATCAAAGGGAAAAGGTAGTTTGCATCAACTACAACTACACAGAATAATAAAAAAGATGGAGCGTTGTGGCACAAAAGGCTAGGCCATGCTTCAGTTAGTATTATGAAGAACATGAATCTAATTCATAACAAATCTGTAGATGTAGCGGTGAATAATAATTGCCCTGTATGCCCACTAGCTAAGCAAAGTAGGCTAGTATTTCCTAGAAGTATGAGTGGAAGTAAAAACCCTTTATCTCTTTTGCATATGGATGTTTGGGGACCATATTGGTTTCCCACTTATGATAGAAAATATTTCTTCCTAACTGTTGTTGATGATAATACAAGGTATACTTGGGTGCATTTGCTTCAATTTAAAAGTGATGTTGTTGTGGTGTTGGAGAAATTTCTTGCCATGTTGCAAACCCAATTTCAGTTCAAAGTTAAAGTTGTTACAACACATAATGGCACAGAGTTCTTTGACAAACGTATGAATGACTTGTTTGATGCTTGTGGGGTAGTTCACCAAAGCAGTTGTATATATACTCCACAGCATAATGGAATAGTGGAGAGAAAACACAAGCACATTCTAGATACAACTAGGGCATTGAAGTTTCAAGCAAGTGTTCGTACAAAGTTCTGGGGTGAATGTGTCAAAACAGTTGTACATGTGATAAACAGACCGCCTACTGAGTTGTTGAATGGTAAAACTCCATATGAGCTCCTCCATAACAAGTCACTCTCATTGTCTCACCTTAGGGTGTTTGGGTGTCTTTGTTATGCCACTAATTAGTTTAAGGAAGACAAATTTTCACCAAGAGCAAAAGCAGTTGTATTCCTTGGCTATGTAGAAACACAAAAGGCTACAGGCTAATGGATTTGGATACTAACTGTTTCTTTGTTTGCAGAGATGATATTTTCAAGGAGAATATCTTTCCATTTTGCCAAACATTGTTCCACATCTCACAATGGAGAAGGCATACAACAAATGTACATCTCATCTCAGGCCTGGAACAATTTGAACCTCTACAGAACTCCCATGGCAACATGAATCTGCAGTCAGAAGGAATTGCAAACAATGATTTAGAGGAGTCTGTTGAGGGGAGTGGCCTTGACAACAATGCAGGAACTAACATTGCATAACATGAAAGAACTGGAGAAGCAAATGCTCATGATATGCAAGACTCACCAACAACAAATGCAGATGATGATGCAAATGCAGATTACAACAGAGCAGTAACAGAAAATGATAAGGTTAATGCGCAAACAAGTAACAATGCAGTTCCAAAACAATATTTAATGCAAGAAAGTGGAGTGATTCCTCCAACGGCTCTGGAACAATAGTCAATTGAGGTCAGAAAATCAAAAAGAATTGCAAAGGAACCTTTGTGGCTGCAGGACTATGTGACCACTACAAAAAAGAGTTCCTTCTATCCCCTATCCAACTATCTGTCATATAACAGGTTGACTGGTAAATGTAGAAGTTTCTTGGCTGGATTCTCAGCACTAACAGAACCAAAAACCTTCAGGGAAGCATCTAAGGACAAAAGGTGGATTGAAGCCATGGAAACTGAGATCAAGGCTTTAGATGACAACAGAACTTGGGATGTTGTTGACCTCCCAAAAGGCATGAAAGCTATTGGTTCAAAAATGGGTGTACAAGATAAAATACAAAGCAAGTGGTGAGGTAGAACGATTCAAGGTCAGGTTTGTATCCAAGGGCTATAGCAAAAGAGAACGCCTAGATTGTAATGAAACTTTTTCACTAGTTGCCAAGATGGTAATTGTGTGATCCGTGATTGTTGTTGTTGCTTCTAAAGCCTGGAATTTATCACAAATGGACGTATACAATACATTCTTGCAAGGGGATTTGTATGAGGAAGTGTATATGGAACTTCCTCAAGGTTTTAGGAGATAGAGGGAGACAAAGGTCCGTAGACTATTGAAATCATTATATGCGTTGAAACAAGCCTCACGACAGTGGAACATTAAGCTCGGTGAGGCCTTAACAGCCGCAGGATATGTTTAGAGCCTATATGACTATTCATTGTTCACTAAAAGGAAAGAAGATGACTTTGTAGCAGTGTTGATATATGTGGATGACTTACTAATCACTGGAAATAGTGAGGAGTTTATCAATAAGGCTAAAGTTGTCCTTCATCAGAAGTTCAAGGTGAAGGATCTTGGTGATCTCAAATACTTTTTGGAAATTGAAGTTATGAGATCCAAAGAAGGGATTCTATTGAATCAGAGGAAATATTGTCTTCAACTCATCTTTGATTTAGGATTGAGTGGAGCTAAGCCAGTCTCAACCCCCATAGATCTCAACTAGAAGTTCACCTATGCTGAGTTTGACAGACACACTGGCAGTACAGGTGATGAAATCCTGACAGATGTGAGTGAATACCAAAGGTTGATTGGTAGATTGATCTTTTTGACTTTCACACGACCAGACATTGTGTTTGCAGTCCAAACTCTCAGTCAGTTCATGCAAGAGCTCAAAAAATCTCATTGGGATGCCGTTATGAGAGTAGTCAAATACCTAAAACATGAACCAAGCTTGGGGATATTTCTGAGCAGTGCAGGTGTAGATAGTTTGACATGTTTTTGTGATGCAGATTAGGCAAGTTGTCCAAACACATGAAGGTCAGTAACTGGGTACTTAGTCAAGTTTGGCAACTCACTCATCTCTTGGAAGTCCAAGAAGCAGCATACAATGTCAAGAAGCTCCGCAGAAGCAGAGTATAGAAGCCTAGCAGCTGTGACAACAGAAGTAGTTTGGTTATTAGGACTGTTTGCTGAACTTGGAGTGTCTATCAAGCGACATGGTGAAGTTTATTATGATAGCAAGGCTGCTCTACAGATTGCAGCCAATCTTATCTTCCACGAGTGTACCAAACATATTGAGATCGATTGTCATTTTGTGCGCGACAAGATCAAACAAGGTGTACTTAGCACACAATTTGTAGGGACTAAAGATCAGCTAGCTGATCTCCTCACTAAAGATCTTGGACGGTCTCAGCATGCATTTCTACTAGATAAGCTTGGAGTGCTCACCATCTTGCACCCTCCAGCTTGAGGGGGAGTGTGAGCTATAGTCAGTTTTGTTAGTTGAGAAGAAGAGTTAGTTAGTCGGTTATAGTTCTGGGACCCAGTAGTTAAGTAATTAGAGCTAAGTTAGGCCTCATTTGTTTTTTTTTAAGATTAAGACGTTTGAATCTGAATACACATCTGAATATCAAGATGTGTATCAAGATTAAGACATCTGAATCTGGATACACATTTGAATATATTAAGATGTGTATTAAGATCTGAATGCTAAATAATTAAGATTGTTAGATTTTTAACATCTGAATGTATAATATTTATCTTTATTTGAAAATTAATAAACATAAAATTCAAATGATATACTAACTAATCTAATATTCTATCAATAAAATATATAGTTTTTTAAAATATGATAGTTGTTGGTGGTGATGGCTAACAGGTGAATGCCGACTAGAGGCGGTGGTTGGTGGTAGTTTTGGTTGATGATGGTGGTTCATTCTAGTAGCTAGTAGTGATTGGTAGTGGTGGCGATTATGATTGAGGATGGTGGTGGTGAATGGTGATAGTTAATAATGGCGAGTGGTGGTAGTAGTTGTGACTAAGGAAGGTGGTGGGTGGGTGGTGGTAGGTTATAATTATGGGCAGTGCTGGCTGTGGTTGTTGATGGTGATAGGGTGGTCAGTTGTGGTAGTTGAGGTGGATGAGTGTTGATTGTGGGTGAGAATGATGGTGGTTGGAGTGGTGGAGATAGTGGGTGGTGATGGTCGATAATGGTGGCGGCTATGATTGATGATGATGGTGGCGTGGTTGTGGTGGAGGTAGTGGTGGTGGCGTCATGGTGGTAGTTGATAATTGTAGACGGTGGCAACAATTAATAATATGTGATAGCATCTTAATGAAATTAAGTCTCTGTTATAGATCTTAATCATACAGACCTATTCAGACCCATTAAGTGGTTGTGAATTAAAAAAAACACACTTAATGATTAAGATCTGAATAATTAAGATTCATACTTTAAAAACAAACGCACTTAATGTCTGAGATATGAATGATTATGTTTCAGACCTCCATTAAGTGCAAATAAATGAGGCATTTGTGCAAAGTTGAGTTAGTGTGTAATTGTATATAAAGTTGTACTCCTCTATTACAGAAATATGGATTTCATTTTACTGCAGTTCCTCTCTTCTCTCCTAAGCTCAATCTCTCTCTCTCAAACCTAATTCCAAATTGCTTGATGATTCTGTAAATTGAGCTCAGATTCATCAAGCTCACAATAATTAAACATTAAAATGTCAAAAACAGACTCTTTAACTATACAATCCAATTATATTACATTATGTATTTGAGTTGCAGTTATATACTAGTTGTCACACCTCCCTTTTTACACACCCACCCCGAAGGATAAATATATAAGGGAGTTTTTCCATTTAAAGTGACATTATTCGAAATGGGATTATTTATTTGATTTTTAGAGTCGCCACTTGGGATAGGACGGGCTTTTGGTGTCCCAAGTCACCGATTTAATTTACATCCCATATCGAGGAATATTTCGACTTCCCAATTGGAGTCTGCGAACCAGAGATTCTGTGTAAGGAATTCTGTTGACCCGAGGGAAGGTGTTAGGCACCCCCGGATCCCGTGGTTCTAGCACGGTCGCTTAAATTATTACAAATGGCTAAAAATCTGATTTTTATACAAGTTCAAACCTATAGTGCAATTTTATAAATTATTTACCGCTTTTATTTACTTTTTACGAAAGTGAACGCCGTTTAAGAGCGTGTTTTTGGATCACGTCACATAAAATGCACCCGGATCCTCAACACCTCTTATTCAACGTTTTGGGATTTGGATTTGGGTCACATGAAATGCACACCCGACTTTAGGAAAGTAATATTATTAAAGAATGCTCCTAAAGCGACTAACGTGTTATTAACTTTGCGGGGGCCATGGAAATTCGCTAAATGGCACACCCAATTTCTAAAATATTTTACTATAGTATTTAATGAGGGCCCCGCAGTTTATATGTTTTATGCGGCGAGGCTCGTCTCATGCCTTATTTAAAAAAAAACCATCTTAAAAGAAAACTACGATTTCTATTACAGTGTTGTCCCTAAACAGGCCCTAATTGATTCGCATTTATAAATCAGGGCCTCAAATTCAAGTCTGAATTCAAACAAAAGGGAAGACCCTCTTAGTTTGAACCCACCACCTAATTTGAAACCCGTATTTATATTTGTGAATTAACTCCCAGCTTAATTTTAAGATTAGCCCAGCTTTGGGCTTCTTATGTCCTTGGGGCATAAGCCCGGCTGCAAGGCTGCCCAATACCAAGCCATGGCATAAGCCCAAGTTTATTCACCAAAGCTGGGCAGCCTGGGCCTGTGACAAACCTAAAGGACCGATTCCAAATTGATTTTGGGCCTGTTAAATTGCTCTTCATGGCTCTAACAGCCCAGGCATTCACAACTAAACTGAGTGCCCTTTTCTTACAACAAAAATCCTGTTTCTAATAAGACATTAGTGTTTTAAAGCTACAATCGCCATCAGAAGTTAATTCGTGGTATAAATGTAAAATTAATCCTCAAATGCGGTCCGTATAGACTATTCTTCAGGCCTATTAATCCACAGTTACATGGACACAAATATGTAATGGTCTCAAAATCAGTTACAAATACAAATACTTCAGTGTGAGGTTAAATCTAAATAAACTTCTGAATTAACCTATGCTAGAACTAAATTACTGAATAAATACACGCTAATTTAACAGTCCAATTATTACAATTTATCAAAAGTCCAGATAGTCTATGCTTCAAATGCTACTACTACGTAATCTATTATGTAAGCTAACATGTACGCAAACAAACTAGACATGAAACTGATATTTGTCATTGATTCAACGGCTCGGATACACTAGCAGATTTAATCCTTCATACTTCAGTGAGGTTGAAGAATACCTGGAATTTATCGAAAGAGAAAGAAAATTGAAGTCAGCTTGAGTAATAGCAACACGGCAGTGAACTCTCAGCAGCAACAAGAGTGATTTGAACCAAAATTTTCACAAAAAATGACCCAGCACCATGGCACAGCAAGACAGCATTCAATTTGATCCAAAATTGTCTCAATTACACTCAAAGATCCATGTGAAATTAAGTCTAATAAACCTTTGGAACTTCAGCGGATGGAAACTAAGCTAGAAGAACGTAATTCATTCCTAAAAATGAAAATTAAGCTCAGATTTCTAATGAAACAGTAATTTTAACTTTTCTACTGGGTTTTCTCTTTTTTTTTTTTTGGATTTTTGAAGGTTTTAAATCTCTAAATCAGATCTGAAAACAGAGGGGACTTTCTGAGGAAAAAATTTTTTGGTCTTTCCAAAACTTCCAGGGAATTTTCCAAGGGTCTCCAAAACTTTCTGCACAAGGCAATGTAGGTGCCTTTTATAGGCAAAACCTAAAGTTACCTTCAGATTTTAGTTTTCTTTTTAGTCCCTCTCCTATTTAGTTTTCAGTCCCTTATTTTTAAGACTTATTACCCAAGTAACAACACTTATTTTATTAAAAACTACACTAAAGTCTATTCTAGAAGGTCCTACATTTATTGCAATTCCTACACTACCCTTCCCCTACTTTTACAATTACTATTCCTAATAAAACTACCCTTTTCTATGCCCAGATTACCCTTTAATTGTACCATAATTACTGGCCTATGCCATTTTAAACCTGGTCCTATTACTTTGGTTGAGGTTAACTATGGTTAAACCAAAACTGCTAGGTTAAATCAGCTATGACTTATTGGACTAAGGATCCTATTGTTTTCCTTATTATTCCAAAAAGAAACAAGCCAGACTAATTAATCCAGTGATGCACAAACATTTAACAGCAACCAAGAGGATTGAGACTAAAAAGAACATTCATGATTCGTCTAATTGAAAGCAAACACTGAATTATCCAAACAGAACCACATTACACAACACCAAGAAGAATTAATCTGGACAAAATCAACTAGAACCCTACAAGTTCTAAATGAAATTATTACGTGCAAAAATAAGAAGAAAACCAAGCTAAGAAAAGAGAACTTACTAATTTTTTAGACCACAGAATTCGCTTATTCTCGAAGTTGGTCTTGAAATAGTATTACGTGTGTATTCCTAACCAGAACAAACACCTAACACGATTTCAAGACCCCTCGAATGTTGATTGACCCTGAGGGAAACCAGTCTTGGTGGTAAGAACCCTAAGTCCATGGTCCAGAATGATTGGGGCTTTTTTGGAAACAATTTAAGCATAGATTAGTGAAGAACGGGTGATACGGGTCCAGGGTATGGTTCTATGGTGGTTTGGGACTGCGCCGCCACCAGGGGATCTTGTGTCGGCGCTAGGGTTCTTGGTTTAAAATTTATTATTCGACGAATTCCAGGCATATTCGAGGGAGGATGTTTGGACGTTTGGATTGAAAAGATAAAGGTGAGGCTATGGTGTTAATTTTAGGGCCATCGGACACAGTAGGGTTTTGGTTGATTTTTCGATTGAAAATTCGAGGACACTGGCTAGGATTTAAAGGCTGGGGTTCAGAGATTTGAAACGGGGAGGTAAAGGGGATTCTGGGGTGTGAAAACGGGGTCATTTGGACGATCGCCGCCGGCGGAGGCGATTTCCGGCCCGCGGCAGACGGTGGGGGACGGTGGTGATGGGCGGCGTTACGCCGGAATCAGCGGGGTATGAGAGACGGTGGTTTGGGGGTAGGGGGGGTGTGTTTGGACATATATATACTAATTAAACCTAGCTTCAGGACCGTTCGATCAAGGAACCTCGACGGTCCTGATTGAACGAGTCCAAACGACATCGTTTCAAATGAACTGGGGGATTGGACCGGGTGAGGTTGGACCGGGTTTGGGACGGGTTGGTGCCTATTTTGTTCGGGCTCAGCCATTTGGGCCCAATTTTGGCAGCCTTCTTTGCCTTTCTTTTGTATTTTATTTTTGTATTTTTTTTGTATTTTTGTATTTATTTATTTTTCTTAATTTTATAAAAAAAATGCTAAAACAAAACAAAGACTCACTTAAACTATTTAAACTTCCTAAAATTACTTAAAACTCTATTTAGAAATAAAACGCAACAATTAACAATTAAGAGTGCGACAAGACTATTTTTGCAATTTTTCTTTAAACTTTATTCTAAATCTAATTAATACCTAATTAATACTAAAATTGTGAAATTAAATCCCTAAATGCATGTGCATATTTTTTCTGTATTTTCATATGAAAAATGCAACCAATTAACACAAAAATTTAACAAAAAAATCACAAAAAATTGTAAAATAATAAGGAAATCAATTATTTGAAACTTTTGGAATTAATTTGCTTAGGGCAAAAATCACGTGCTCACACTAGTTGCAACTCCGTCCTACACCACTAAGTCCAATGCATATCCTTTTAGTAGGGACACACATCATTTGATTATAACCTCAAAAAAGCTATATAATATGAATCTTAATATGTGATACTAAAGTTTCATATTCATTTGCACTCTAACTTTAAATTGATCCACTTAAGTCTAGATGCTAGATATTTTTGAATTATGAGACCAGCTACCTTGAGATTTTTTAGTTTGGAAATGGAAATTTTATACTAGTTTTTTGTTGCCTATGTTCAAGGCCCTCGCTCATTGACTCGACAAACAACATTCATGCCCTCATAAGCTATATCTCAGTAAATACTGGACCTAAATTATTAAAAATAAGATATTTAAATGTACTATTAAATTTAAGTTGTAATAGAATATATTATAAACGGCTGATGTAAAATATAAAAATGTGAAAGAATTAGCCAGTGAAATATCAAATAGAGTTTGAAACATAAAATAATACTTCGTTTTTATTAGTTTGAATTATGGAAGAGATGAGCATCGTTTGCTATCGAATTGGTTCCATGCTGCCAACAGACATATCGAGCTAGAGCATGTTGAGTCCCTAGGTAGAGCATGTTTGACATATAAATTCCATTTTTTAAATAGTTGGCTGATCTATTTCCTGGAATCTTGGAGCAACGGTAAAGTTATTTTTGTGTGACTTATAGATACGGGCTCGGTGTCGTGAACACAACCAGTAATACTTACATTATAGTAGGTTATCTACATTATATTTGGAGTCTGACCTTTTCCAGAACCCTTGGCGAATGCGGAATATTTTGTATACTGAACTACCCTTTTGTGGCCAAGTCAATAATATCCTTAAAGTAAAATATATCGAGAAATCTAATTGTATCGGCATGTTCGTGTGTGTGCTTGAAACAACGGAAACAACTATCCGAAATTGCTTGATCTAGAGTCCAAGGGTACGAACTTTAATTCACATAATATAGCAAAATTTTCTGTTTTCTTAGTGCAAGTTTTGTATTTTGGAACAAGGATGTTCACAAGTTAATTGTAAATGATGCTATACGCTCTTTTGGACTAAGGCTGGCAAGTGGGCCGGTTAGGCTCGGGACCGGCCCATGCTTGCAAGCCCATTAGGGTAGTGGGCCTAAACGGCCTAACCGTTTAAGCCCGGGACCATGGGGGTGGGCTTGCTAAGTGGGCCGGTTAAGCCAAAAAGCCCGTTAGGACCGGACCGTTTGGGCCCGGGCCCGGGTTCTGAGTGGGCCGGTTCAACCGGTCCTAACCGGTCCCAAACGGGCCCAACGGCTAAATTTTAAAATCGTTGGCTCATTTAAAATATGGTTGTTGGCCTGCAAAAATAGCCGTTTGGGCTTTGTAAAATAGCCATTTAACCCTCCCCCAACTTTGTTTTAACCCCAAACTTTTTATAATTATATTTTTTCCCTATTTTCAACTAAAAATACCCCCTCATTCTTTCATTTTTCTCACAAAATCATCAATCAATCTCTCTCTAATTTTCTTCTATAATTGATTACTTTATTGTTGCAATTTGTGTGAAAAATTGTGAAGTTGGTGAATTGAAGTATTCAAGTCTTCAACGATAACTAATTTTTAACAAGTTGTTCGTCAATTCGGTTGACTCGTCCCAACTCTTTAGTTTTAGTATTATAGTTTTGTTTGTTTTATTTACTTTGTATAATTATAATTAAGATGGCATATTCCTTAAAAAAAATATTTAGTAAAAATAAGGGAAAATCCAAGAGTGGTGAATCTAGTGGCCAATCTATTCCTCCTCTAATTCCCCGGGCTCCCCTACCCAAACCCCATACCCGCCCTCCACCTGCTCCTATTCTTGATAGTGATGATACTTTATTACAATTACTGAGAGTCAATATGTGCATAATGTTGGAGGTGGTGAACACTTAGCTTTCAACCGGGAATTAACACTGTTACCGGTGGTATTTTATATTATGACCCATGAAAAGATAGGGAAGAATTGGCAAAAATGGTTACTGTTATGTGCTTACCCTACAGTTTTCCGTCTAACCCTCACTTTGTGCATTATATTAGAATTTTTTTTAATCTTACTTATAAATGATGGCCTCGCACAACCGGAAAGAGCGATATTCATAAATATAAACATGAATATGAACAATATTTGCGCTATTTATTTACTCATATTAATTGTCGTGTTGCTATTACTACTGATATTGGTAGAAGTGGTAATGACTGTGATTATCTTACTGTTACAAGTTATTGGATTGATGAGGACTGGATAATGCAAAAGCGCATTATTGCTTATAGAATAATTAATTCACGTCATACAGAGCGGTTTATTTCTAGCACGGTTACGGATATTTGTAGATATTTTTGCATTAGTGATAAAATAATATCAATTTCAATAGATAATGCTACTAGTAACACTAATGCTGTAGCCTTGCTTACCACTACACTAAATCCTGCATTTAATAATATTTTTCATGTTAGATGTATTTGTCATATTTACCATTTAATTGTGGGTGATGGTATGAGAATTTTAATTGTTGAGATTGAAAAGGTTAAAATGGCTCTTAACTGGTTTTTTTATTCAAATCATAAAAGTAGACTTAGAGAATATTTTAAAAGATGCGATGAATTTGACCTAAGAAAAAGAAAGGTTCCTAAACCTTGTCCAACTAGATGGAATTACATGTATGAAAGTTTAGTGGTTGCATATGAATATAGAAACCCCGTAAACTCAACGTTTAATGCTCATGTAAGTGATGATGATGAGCACCTTACAAATGCGGATTGGGCTAATGTTAAAATGCTTGTAGACTTTTTAGAAAGATTTCATGTTGCTACAAATAGATTTTCTGGGCAATATTATCCTACTATTTCTAACTGTTTAGTATCTTGCAGAACTTGCAAATTTGTTTGCTTATTTTTCAGAGGGTGAGAAAATTTATAAAGAAGCTATTGATTCTATGAGAAATAAATTTAAAAAATATTTTTTTCCTATTCCCTCTATTTATGGTGTTGATGCCTTGTTAAATCCTACTATAAAATTAGGGGGTCCTCAATATTGGTGTCAATCTATTTATAATGGTTTAGCACTTGAAGATAAGGAGTTGTCTACACTTTCGGACGCACAAGCCTCAATTAAAATAAATGCTCTAACTATTTATAGTGCTTATCAAATTGCAATAGATAATGCTAGACCAAATGTTCCAACTCCTTCTTCTTCTAGTTCTCAATCATCTAAAAGAACTGCAGGAGTAAGAGCACTTACTGCTTGGACCGGGTTTAGGGGTTCTCAAGGTTGTAGCACTACTAGTGATTGTTTACAACTAAATGAGCTTGAAGTTTATTTGTCACAGGGACTTGAGGAAGATCCAGACGGCTCGTTTAATCTTTTGGAATAGTAGAAGAACAAAGAAAAATACTTTCCGATCTTTTCAAGGATGGCCCGAGATATTTTAACCATTCAAGCTTCAACAGTGGCATCGGAGAGCGCTTTCAGTCAAGCAAGACTTCAACTCGGTGATTATAGAGCGTCTATGAGGGAGAGCTTGGAAAAATCAGTACTTTTCAGAGATTGGATCCGTTCGGAACGAAGAAATTTTGGACTTGCAGAATCACAACCAAAGGTAGACGAAGCTTACGAAGAAATGCTAGCTGAACTTGCGGAGGATGCAGCTTCACTCGGAAGCGGTGATGAACAAGCTTCTTTTCCGCCACCACCAACAGAAATTCCTCCGAACCTTGAAGGATTTATGAAATTTGTAAGAGATACCATGTAAAATTAATATTTAACTTGTATTTTGGCACATCTTGGTTAGTTTCTTTTTCTTCTCAATGGTGGTATTAGCACTTTATTGTGCTCATTCTAGGGGGGGGGGGGGGTAGCGTAGAGATTGGCGATGTTGTTAATGTCTANAAAAATAGTCATTTTACATTTTTTGTTTAGTTTTCTTTTAAAATTGGAACTTAGTTAATTTTAGGAAAATTAATTAGTTTAATTTTAGTTTAATTCAGGTCTTTGTTATTTTAAATTATGGTTTTAACAAAAACCAAAAAAATATAAAAATGAAAATGAAAAGAAAATGAAAGAGAACACCCAAAACCAGCCCACACAAACCCTGTACCCGTTTCAACCCACGCCAAGTCCAGGCCCAAAACACCAACCCGGTCCAACCCCCCTTCTCATAAAACGACGCCGTTTGGTATCAAGTTAATCCTAGCCGTCTAGTTTGCTTGATCCAACGGTCGAGAAGTCCCCCCTCATTTAATATAAAAGTGTCGGATAGACTCCCTCCCTACCCCTCAATCATCTCTCAGAACCCCTTAATGCACGCCGGCGTAACGCCACCATCCCTCCGCCGTCCGCCGTCCGCCGGCGGCGATTCTCCAAACGACCCCAAAAATACACCATACCTTCCTCTCATCTTCCCCATGCTGAATCCAGCCTTAGTTAATCCCACCCCAACTCCTCGAATAATCCAAACCCTAGCGCCATCTCCGCCGTACACGGCGGCGCCGCCTCCCAAACCTCCCCAAAATCACACCCTAGACCCACCTTGACCCCCTCTTCCCAAATTTCAAAACAGATTTCCTCAAATCCAGTTTAAACCACTCGAATTCTAGATCTAGGGTTCATGTTCGAAGGTCCAAGAGGAATTTCATCCTTGCTCGGATTTTCCAGTGTTCAACTGATCCTCAAATGATGTTGTTTGTTTATTTTTGGCAAAAATAGGCAGATAACATTATTTGGGGATTAGATTCGAAAGTCAATCAATATTAGGGCCTGAATCAGTAAGTTCTGTATTTATTTTTCTTTTTTTATCTCCTGTTTCTTTTTCTCCATATAGTTGAATTTCTTTTGATTAAAATTGGCCTCTCCTTCATGTTAGTTCTTCGTCATGATTAATAATGATGCCTTGATGTTGCTTGCCAGTTTTTTAGATTCTTTTGTTAGGTTTTTAGTTTCTTCCCTCTGTTTGCACTAATTACATGATTCTGTGTTTGATTAATCTTTGTTTATGTCTTAATTTTCTGTTGACTAATAATTGATAATAATGATCTTCGAATCTGATTCTAGCAGTTAATTCAATTCTAAATTAGGTTTAGTTATATTTTTGTATTCCGATTTTTGGTTTTGGTTTTGATTGGAATTCGTTTGGTTATTACTGAAATATTCCAAACTTTCTAAAAGTTAACCATGGTCATTTCTTGACCAATTTAAAAGGGGTTGGGGTTAGTTGACATAGGTTAGTAATTCTAGGGGCAATTCAGGGGTAGTATAGGTTTTATAATTAGAGAATCCTTTAGAAACTACCTGAGAAATCCCCAGAAGCTTCTAGTAGGGGGTCTAATAGTAAATAATGGGTCTAACTGACCAACAAGCTAATAATTGAGGGGCTAACTAGTTAAAACTGAAAATCTGGAGATGCCTTAGCATTTGCCTATAAAAAGGCAGTCTCCCCTGCCTTACAGATTAAGTTTGAGAGATCCAACAATATGAAATTCAAAAATTCAAATCCTAGAGCCTAGAAAAGTCTGAAAACTTCAAAATTCTGATAAAAAACCACTAAAAAAACTACTAAAAATTCAAAAACAAATCCTGTAGAAGTAGAGAGATATATGAAAGCTAGATCCTAGAGAGAAATTCCAGAAAAATTCAAAAAAAAAATAGCTTCAAAGTCCACAAATCTACTGTTCTACTCAATTTCAGCAGTTGAAATTCATTTTCAAGCCCTGAAATTGTTCACAACTCATCTATTGAAGATCACTTTGAATCATCACCTGTTAGTTTTAAGTTCAGCTCGTTTTGGTTGATTGAAGTTTGGGGTTTAAATTTCAAAAGTCTGCTGCTTTCTATTCCTACTCATGGTTTTGATTTGGAATTGCTGATCTCTGCTGCAATTGCTACTCATTTGTGTTGCTGCTTAGCTGATTTCTATTTTCTCATATTTTGCTTCAATTTCCAGGTACAAGTCCTGAACCATTGGTGATGTAGTGCCTGATTTAAGAGTGAAATGGAAGCATTATTGCACATTCAATTTTGTTCCTTGCCTGTTGCTCCTGTTTCCTCTGCATTTATTCATAGTCTAGCCTAGTTAAATTTCATTTGAGTAGTTAAGTTCTCATGTTGTAATTAAACATGGACTGTGGGCTTTGATACATTTGGATCCTGTTGATTATCTAGTTTAGTGTTAAAATTTGATAGTTGTGCAGCGATTCGTTTAGGCTATAATGATTAAGCTATCATTGGTCATGAATCAGGAAAATCCTCAATAATTGATCTATAAGAGTACTGATTTTGGTTAAGTACTTTCAGGATCTGTAATCCTGTTTCAAATTCTAGTTCAAATTCATAATTCGAATGTTGTTTGAGCATATGACAAAAATGATTATAAGCTTGTTTGTATGTATCCTGGACCTAAACGTATAGTTGTTAGAATCAGTATTTAATCCATATGTCCTTTAAAAGAAGCCAATTTGATAATATGCTTTTAAATCGCCTTGTGTTGTTATAAAATGTTTCAGTTGTTCTAAAAATGGGATAATGGGCAGTTCCAGTTGTTTCATTGATGTTTTAATCGTTTTTTTTTAAAATGGTTTTAATGGTTTTAAATGTGGATCATGAGCAATTTTACTTCTGTTAATTGTTATTGTTTGTAGTTGTTTTCAATCGCTTCAGTTCTTTCGAATCCAATCCCAAATTGGCCCTATGTATTGGTTAATTAGAATAGGCTATCCAAGTGATTAAATGGGCCTGTCTTCTAGCCCCAAAATTATTAGACTGTCTAATCAATTACATCTGCTAAGCTAAGGCCCTCAAAATTCGGCTCGAGATTCAGCTCCTGGGCCAGGTTCTCGCTCGTTTGTGGACTGGGCTGGCTTCGTTTATTTTCCGGACTGAGCAGGTGTTAAAAATAATAAGATTCAGGCATTGGGCCTTTCAAGTTAGGTAGCAGACTTGAGTTAAGGGGGTTTTCAATAATGGAGGTCCCCTTGTTTAAGTTTGGACTTGATCTTGAGGCCCGAATTTTTATTTGATTGCTTTTATAGTAATTGATTCATGGTATTAATTAATTAAGTTTTTTAGAGACAATCCTTAAAAGAAAATAATAGTTCATTTTAGGATGGCCTTTAAAATAAATCGAGGTGCGTTGCGCCAAACAAAATTCATAAATTGCATGGCCCTCTTTAAATACTTCTATTAAAATATTTAGAATTCGGGACGTGCCGTTAGCGAATTTCACAGCCTCCCGCAAAGATAATAACACGTTAGTCGCTTTAGGCGCGCTTTTTAATAATTTTACCTTCCTAAATACGGGTGTGCATTTCATGAAACCCAAATCCAAATCCCAAAATGTTGAATAAGAATGTGTCGAGGATCCGGGTGCATTTCATGTGACGTGATCCAAAAACACGTTTTTAAACGACGTTCACTTTCTTAATTTTTTTTTAACTAAAAGCGGTTAAACAATTCTAAAATTGCACTATAGGTTTGAACATGTATAAAAATCAGATTTCAGCCATTTATAATAATTTAAGCGACCGTGCTAGAACCACGGGATCCGGGGGTGCCTAACACCTTCCCTCGGGTCAACAGAATTCCTTATT